>NC_053024.1:116089247-116232500 GCF_003073215.2 Triticum urartu
TCACCGGCACCTACAACGCCACTTTACCTGAAGAAGAGCGCTGGATGATTCAAGTTCAAGTTCCAGGAAGGACGTTCATGCCAGTCACTGAGCCCATAGAGTTTTCTTTTGATGCACCAACTTGGAGTCTAGGAAAGAGCATGGCAGCTCACATTGCCATGAGACGCATTGGAGAAGTCTACCGCAATGATCTCAAGGATACTATCTACCAGATTTGTGGGCGCCGAGATGAGCACTGGGAGATGATCAGCACCAGAAAGGATAGATCAGTTGCAACTTTTATCCAGGAGTTAAACCAGCACATTCGACGTCAGGAGAACCAGATGTGCGCCGACATGATAGACCTGAAGAAGGCAAAGACAAGGATCAAGGAACTGGAGGAAGAACTCAAGGCTACACGTGAAGATTATGAAGAAGAAATTGAAGTATTAGTGGAGAAGAATGATGATCTGATCAAGAAGATCGGAATATTTATGGGAGGCCCTACACTGGTAGAAGAAGACGAAGAACCCAAGGAGATTCACCCGGAAGACTACATCATCATCGACGACACCGACTCGGATCCGGATGATAGCGATGATGACTACGTTGATGAAGCTGGAGCAGATATCATGGAGTCTGCAACCGAAGAATATTTCGAGTAGAACACCTCATCAGTAGTAGTAGTCCACCATGTAAATATTATAGTCCGAGCACTTTTGCGATAGTTAGATTGATTGTATGCCCTTGTTCGATTGAATGAATGAAGTGAATTGTTTGCTTTTGCCTCATGTGCATATTGGTAGTGTTTTCTCTTTAGACCCCCTCTATTCTTAAATCTCATCTTTTCTAAACCCTCAGATGCCTCCGAGACGTGACCCCGGATATACCTTCCCACCGAAGCTCACCCAGTTGATCCAGCAGCAGAACACATTGATGCAGTTACTAGTCCAGAATCAGAACCAAGGGAACAACAACAACAATCCACCACCACAACCACCACCTGTTGATCACTTAGCCCATTTTCTTAGGCTGAATCCGCCGGTGTTTTCCAGTAGCACCGAGCCGATAGTAGCAGATGATTGGCTCCACAAGACAGCTAGAGAGTTGACCACCGCAGGATGCACAGATGCGGAAAAGGTGAAGTTTGTCGCACATCAGCTTGAAGGACCCGCAGCATCATGGTGGGAGAATTTCACATCCACTTTCCCTGTCGACACTGTCACGTGGGACTAGTTTCAGCAGGCTTTTCGATCTGCCCATGTTTCAGCAGGAGCTATGGCCATGAAGAAGCGAGAGTTTTGCAACTTGCGCCAAGGAGGACGGACAGTTGGCCAGTATGTGGAGGACTTTAGCAAATTAGCACGTTATGCCCCAGATGACGTTGCTACGGATGCAGCAAAGCAGGAGAAGTTTCTGGAAGGACTGAATGATGAGTTGAGCGTGCAGTTGATGGTAGCAACCTTCAACAACTACCAGGAGTTGATAGATCATGCTCTCATGATTGAAGGGAAGCAACAGCAAATTGAGAATCGCAAGAGGAAGTATGGACAAGGAAAGTACAATTCTGGAGCTCAACAGAAGCCACGTTTTACCCCTAGACCGGGAGGACATTTCCAACATACCCATGGAGGAGGTAGCTCGCACCATCACAATGGCCCCAAGACTGGTAATGGGAATGGAGGAAGCAACAGCCAGAACCGCACCAACCCATCGACCCCAGCCAAGAAAGACCTGAGCCAAGTCACTTGCTTTAAGTGCCAGAAGACCAGACATTATGCCAACGAATGTCCTGAATCACAGAATGGAAATGGCAATGGAAGCTCTGGGAAGAAGCTGAACCATTTCAACAGGGGACAGGTGAACCACGTTAATGTGGAGAAGGTTGAAGAGCAGCCGGATGCAGTAATCGGTAAGTTTTTGGTTAAGTCATTTACTGCACTTGTTCTTTTCGATACTGGTGCATCGCATTCATACATATCAAGGGGATTTGTGGATAAGTATAAACTACCAACCCAAGCCCTTAGGTCACCCATGTTAGTAACCTCGCCTAGAGCAGAATATATGGCTAGTCTATGGTGTGCTCGGTTACCATTAAGGATTGGTAACTACATATTTCCAGGATTGGATGTGATATTAGGCATGGATTGGTTGTCAAAGTATGAAGGGAATATTGAATGTGCCAGTAAGTCAATTTTTCTTACCACCCCAGAAGGGAGAAGGATCAAGTATGTATCTCGGCATGTGCCGAAGAGGACTCAAGTAAATTGTTTAACAGGAGTTGTGCAGGAGGAAGTACCAGTAGTGAAGGATTTCCCCGATGTATTTCCAGAAGAGTTGCCAGGCATGCCACCGGATAGAGATATTGAGTTTTTGATTGAGCTTTTGCCAGGCACAGGGCCAATATCAAAGAAACCATATAGGATGCCTGCAAAGGATTTGGTGGAAATCAAGAAGCAGATTAAGGAGTTACTGGATAAAGGATATATTCGCCCAAGTTCATCGCCTTGGGGATCGCCAGTACTTCTAGTAGAAAAGAAGGATGGATCATTAAGGATGGTTGTTGATTATCGAGGATTGAATGAAGTAACCATCAAGAACAAGTACCCACTACCGATGATCAATGATCTGTTTGATAGATTGCATGGAGCTAAGGTATTTTCCAAGATCGATCTGCGATCAGGATACCACCAGTTGAAGATTCGAGAACAGGATATACCTAAGACGGCTTTTACCACCAAGTATGGGCTGTACGAGTATACCGTTATGTCATTTGGTCTGACTAACGCACCTGCATATTTTATGAACATGATGAACAAAGTGTTTATGGAGTTCTTGGATAAGTTCGTCATAGTGTTCATTGATGATATCCTGGTTTACTCGAAGAATGAAGAGGAGCATAAGGAGCATTTGCGTTTGGTTCTTGGAAAGCTCAGAGAACATCAGTTATATGCCAAGTTTAGCAAATGTGAGTTTTGGTTGAAAGAAATTGGATTTCTCGGACACGTTATATCCGGAGAAGGTATAGAAGTAGATCCCACTAAAGTTGATACCGTGTCCAAGTGGGAAGCGCCAACCACAGTTGGAGTGATCCGGAGTTTTCTTGGACCCGCAGGATACTACCGGAGGTTTATTGAGAATTTCTCAAAGATTGCGAAGCCTATGACGGAGTTGTTGAAGAAGGATACCAAGTTCATATGGACTGAGGAATGTGAGGCTAGTTTTCAGGAGTTGAAGAAACGTTTGGTTACCTCACCAGTGTTGATTTTACCGGATCAGACCAAGGATTATGAGGTGTATTGTGACGCTTCACGTCGAGGACTTGGAGCAGTGCTTATGCAGGAAGGAAGAGTTGTTTCATATGCCTCACGATAGCTTAAGCCTCATGAGTTGAATTATGCTACGCATGATTTGGAGTTAGCAGCCGTAGTGCATGCATTGAAGACTTGGAGACATTTTCTGATTGGAAACCATTGTGAGGTGTACACGGATCACAAGAGCTTGAAGTATATTTTCACATAGAAGGAGTTGAATCTCAGACAAAGGAGATGGTTGGAGCTCATCAAGGATTATGATATGAAATTGCATTATCACCCTGGAAAGGCTAACGTAGTAGCTGACGCGTTGAGCCGTAAGAGCCACGTCAACACCCTAATGACGGGAGATTTACCAAGGGAGTTAGCCGAAAATCTTCGAGAGCTATGTTTGGAAATAGTCCCGAGAGGCTATGTAGCAGCATTGGAGATTCAGTCTACTTTGATGGATAAGATCAGAGAAGCTCAAAGGACTGACAAGGACATTGCTTCTATTAAGGAGAAAATGAGCAAAGGAAAAGCTAAGGGATTTCGTGAGGATGAGCACGACACCCTATGGTTTGAAGACCGTGTTTATGTGCCAAATGATCCAGAGATCAGGAAGTTAATTTTACAAGAGGCCCATGATTCACCGTATTCTATTCACCCAGGAAATACCAAGATGTATTTGGATTTGAAGGATATTTTCTGGTGGACCGGAATGAAGAAGGATATTGCGGAGTATGTAGCAGTTTGTGATGTATTTCAAAGAGTGAAGGCAGAGTATCAGAAGCCAGTAGGATTGCTACAACCATTGCCGATACCCGAATGGAAGTGGGATACACTAGGCATGGATTTTATTATAGGATTGCCCAGAACACGTTCAGGCTATGACTCGATATGGGTTGTAGTCGATCGTTTGACAAATGTAGCTCATTTCATTCCAGTGAAGACTACCTATACCAGTGCAAAGTTGGCAAAGATATACATGACCAGAATCGTATGTCTGCATGGAGTTCCAAGGAGCATTGTATTAGATAGAGGAACCCAGTTTACCTCAAAGTTCTGGAATCAGTTGCATGAGACTTTGGGAACTAGACTGGAGTTTAGCACAACTTTTCATCCGCAGACAGATGGACAGACTGAGAGAGTCAATCAGATTTTGGAGGATATGCTAAGAGCTTGTGCGCTAGATTACGGATCTAGTTGGGACGAGAATTTGCCGTATGCAGAGTTCTCTTACAACAACAGCTATCGATCCAGTTTGAAGATGGCCCCTTTCGAAGCCTTGTATGGAAGGAGGTGCAGGACCCCATTGTCCTAGGATGAAGTTGGAGATCGCCAGTTGTTTGGACCGGATCTGATAAAGGAATCTGAACAGAAAGTGAAATTAATTCGCGACATGCTAAAGGTAGCTCAATCCAGGCAGAAGAGTTATGCAGATTCTAAACGCAAGGATACAGTTTACGAAGTCGGAGACTGAGTTTATCTTCGAGTATCACCACTTCGAGGAGTTAAGCACTTTGGAGTTAAGGGAAAAATTAGCGCCACGTTTTGCAGGCCCATACAAAGTTTTGGAGCGTATGGGAGAAGTTGCCTATAAGTTGGAATTGCCCGAAGGATTGTCAGGAGTTCATGACGTGTTCCATGTATCCCAGTTGAAGAAGTGCCACGCAGAGATGGCTGACATACCGCTGAGAGATACGGTACCACTGGAAGCGATTCAGTTGGATAGTGATTTGACCTATGAGGAGAAACCAGTTAAGATTCTAGAGTATGCCAGTCAGGTCACCCGCAACAAGGTTATCAAGTTTTGCAAGGTTCAGTGGAGCCACCACACGGAGGATGAAGCCACCTGGGAACGACAGGAATATTTGCTGAAGGACCACCCTCACCTATTTTCTAGCCAACTCGAATCTCGAGGGCGAGATTCATCTTAAGGGGGGTAGGTTTGTAACATCCCAAATTTTCAATTTAGAATGTTATACACTAGATCATCATTGCATATCATATTTATTGCATTTTGGTTGATCCTAGAAATTTCACGCAACTCAAGGACCCTCGGAGAGAGTTGGGGATTTCGTTATTTTCACATTTGAGTTGTCTCAAATTTTGAAAATAGGATCTTATGATTTTATTTATTTTATCTTCAATCATTTCTATTATAAAAAAATATGAGAAAGGGAATAAAATGACTTTCCCAAAATAAAGAAATATTGAGGATTTAATTTGGTTTTATTTGCTATTTTATTTGAATTTAGGAAAAAATGCGCGTTTTTCAAAATTTCATTTAGGCCCCAAATAAATGTTCATCCTCTGCGGCTTGATTTTAGAAGCCGGGGAAAATTTATTTCGGGATTTTTGGAGTCCGTTTAGTTTTCCTTTTGTTTTTTTCTGGGCGTAACTTTTTTTTAAAACGCAACCGACCTACGGGCCGTATCCGACCCGGACACTAGGCCCGTCTGGCTTTATAAGCCGGGGAGGCCCAACCGGACCCCCCAAACCCTAGCCGCCCTAGCCCCCCGCCGCCCCCCCCCCCCCGCCGCGCCGCCCCGCGCCGCGCCCCGCGCCGCCGTTCGCCGGACCGCCGGAGGTATTTTTTTCTTTTCGCCCCGGTTTTTCGAAGAAAAACCGTTCGGTTTTTCCGACGGTTTTGTTCGTTTTTTAAATTTCAGTTTTTTAAATAGATCGGTTTTTCCGGTTTATTCAAATAGTGAGTGTTCGCCTGTTCGTTCGTTTTAACGAATGTTCGTTGTTTTTATTTTTCTCGGATTAAATCCGCGATTTTTCTGATCGCGATCTCTGATCCGATTTTCGTTTTAGTCTAACTTTTTGCTCGTTTATCGGAATCAGGCGATTCAAGCGCCTTGAGTTTTGTCTCGAAACTGTCTTTCCGTTTAACCAACTTAAACAAGGCAAGGTTTCGCGGATCATCAGCAAGGTAAGTAACACTTTGATCATACCTGCTACTACCCAGTTTTATTGCATTAGATCAATCCTCACACATAGCATGATTAGGATCTAATTAAAATTGTGGGTTTGGGAAGTAGTTGAGGTAGTAGCTATTACCTGTTTATTATCAAACCTTTGGGGAGTTACTTCTACGTTTGCTTATTATGCCATGCTATGCTAGTAGACGTGGGTTGGGTGAGTGTATCCATGACAAATGTGAGATTTTTAATTAATGGTTTATTTAAGGTGGCAACTTAAACACAGGATTGCCTATTTTTTTTGGACCGCCACCCAGGCTCAAAGGGATCATGAGATAGTTCATGCTAGAAACTTCCGTGTGCAGCCACAAGCTATTATGGGCTCTAGCATAGTTGACTAAGTCGTGCGAACTCTTACAGTGGTAGACTAGCAGATGTAGGGGATGTAGGTGGTACGGTCTACCCATTGTAAGGTGCTAGCGCTTCTGAAAGACTATGTCTCGGTCATCCATTTCTCAAACACCGTGTAGTGCGAGAAATCCAACGGAGGAGATCGAGACTTGTGGGGAAAAGTGCGCAAACCTCTGCAGAGTGTATAAACTAATCATGGTTAGCCGTGTCCCCGGTTATGGACATCTTGAGTATCTAGTACCTGGATTATCATGTGAATCTCAACATGTTACTATAAAATTAATTTTGATGGGTTTGTTTAATGATGATGCTTAATTGGGATTGAGAATGCTGTCAACCATTCTCAATGTTTAACAACCACCTTGATAGTTAAATAAATGTATTCCTTTGCAGTAGGGAGAAATTGGCTTTACGCAAAACTATAACCATAAAGCCTTCCACCAGCCAAATATGCATGTAGAATAGCTGTTTCATTCCATTATTCTCTATGTGTTACCTTGCCAGCATATTCCATGTGCTGACCTATTTCGGGCTGCAATGTTAATGTTGCAGACTTTTCATACGATGATTAAGGAGTTTTAGGTCGTGGTTCTATACTCAGTGATGCCGTTGGAGTTGATGAACTCACTTATCTTCCAAGCCTTCCGCTGTTATCGTTATTAGATGGCCTTAAGCCATATTTATTGTAATAAGTTCTCTTTTGAGACACTCGATGTAATAAGTGTGTGATTGCTACTCTATTATAAATCCTTCAAGTAATGTGTGGTGTCAGCATTACTGATCCAGGGATGACACCAGAGCACAGAGATTGGACCGTTGGAGGTCTGGTCGCTACAGTTATTCTCAAGAGGAGTGGACTCCGCTCCTCACTCACGAGATAAATGGCTGGTCACCCGGATGCCCAGTCCCATGCTTTATGCAAACTAAATCAAAATAATTGCAAACAAAACTCCCCCTGGGACTCTTGTTAGTTGGAGGCACTCGTTGTTTCGAGCAAGCCATGGATTGATGCTTGTTGGTGGAAGGGGGAGTATAAACTTTACCATTCTGTTTGGGAACTGCCTATAATGTGTGCAGCATGGAAGATATCGCCATCTCTTGGTTGTTATGTTGACAATGATAGTATACCGCTCAAAATATTATTCACCTATGTTTCCAAACCGAGCTCTGGCACCTCTACAAATCCCTGCTTACCTCCGCGAAGGGCCTATCTATTTACTTTTAGGGACAATTCCATTTCTGCCCCTAACTGGAACCCACTACTCGAATTTGCCCCTAATTTCAATGTGTGCTCAAATTTGCCCCTCTGCCGTTAGTTGCCCTTATAGAAATGCCCTTCTGCGTCGTTACCGTCCGGTCAAACAGCTTTGACCATCTTGAAAAAATAGTAAAAAAAATCAAAAAAATATGAAATTTTGTGGGATTGAAGCTAGTCATGTGCGCAAGGCGCGTGCAAATTTTCGTGCTATTTAGACATACCAGGAGCACGTGGCAAAGGAAAACAATAAATCTGTACATCTTTGAATAGTAAATTCAAAAAAATAGCAAGAAAATTCAAAAACATATGAATTTTTTTGGCATCCAAGATACTCGGGTGCACAAGGTGTGTGCAAAATTTTGTTATCAAATGACATGCGAGGAGCTCTTGCAAAAAAAAACCAAAATAGTGTATTTTTTACAAGTTTTTTTCTAAGACAAATTTTGTTTTTTTCCACGAGCTCCTACAATGTCCAAACACAACAAAATTTTGCACATACCTTCCGCACCTAAGCATCTTGGATGCTAAAAGAATTCATATTTTTTGAATTTTTTGCTATTTTTTGAATTTACGGTTCACACGCGTATATATTTACTGTTTTTCCTTCGCCACGAGCTCCTAGAATGCCCAAACAACATGAAAATTTGCACGCACCTTGCGAACCTGAGTACCTTCGATCCCACAAAATTTCAGATTTTTTTGACTTTTTTGCTATTTTTTCGAGATGGTCAAAGCTGTTTGACCAGACGGTAACGATGCAGAAGGACATTTCTATAAGGGCAACTAACGGTAGAGGGGCAAATTTGAGCACACATAGAAATTAGGGGCAAATTTGAGTAGTGGGTTCTAGTTAGGGATAGAAATGGAATTGTCCCTTACTTTTATGCTGAGTCATCATCCTCTTATTAAAAAGCACCAGTTGGAGAGCACTGCTGTCATTTACATTCATTACTGTTATTTACATTGAGTATGACTTGACTGGATCTCTTTTACCATGAATTACAATGTCTAGTCAGTCCTTGGTCTTTAAAGGTGCTCTGCATTTATGTTTTGCGGTCTCAGAAAGGACTAGCGAGATACCATCTTGTTATATCCTATTATGATTGTTTTGAGGAAGTGTTGTCATCCGAGATTTATTATTATGGCTCGCTAGTTGATTATGCTATTGATATGAGTAAACTTGAGACCTATGCGTTATTGTGAATGTGGTTAGTTATAATGTTTGCTGAAAACTTGAATGCTGGCTTTACATATTTACAACAAGAAGAGCAAACAGAGTTCGTAAAAGTTTTTCTTTATCACTTTCAGTTTGTCAACTGAATTGCTTGAGGACAAGCAAAGGTTTAAGCTTGGGGGAGTTGATACGTCTCCAACGTATCTACTTTTCCAAACACTTTTGCCCTTGTTTTGGACTCTAACTTGCATGATTTGAATGGAACTAACCCAGACTGACGCTATTTTCAGCAGAATTTCCATGGTGTTATTTATGTGCAGAAACAAACGTTCTCGGAATGACCTGAAACTTCACGGAGCCACTTTTCAGAAAATAAGAAAAATACCTGCAAAAGATGAAGGCCAGGGGGCCGACCACCTTGCCACGAGGGTGGGGGGCGCGCCCCCTACCTCGTGGGCCCTCTATTGCGTCTCCGACTCCAACTCCACCTCCATATATTGAGTTTCGATGAGAAAAAAATCAGAGAGAAGAAATCATCGCGTTTTACGATACAGAGCCACCGCCAAGCCCTAAAACCTATCGGGAGGGCTGATCTGGAGTCCGTTCGGGGCTTCGGTGAGGGGAATCTGTCGCCATCATCATCATCAACCATCCTCCATCACCAATTTCATGATGCTCACCGCCGTGTGTGAGTAATTCCATCGTAGGCTTGCTGGACGGTGATGGGTTGGATGAGATCTATCATCTAATCAAGTTAGTTTTGTTAGGGTTTGATCCCTACTGTCCACTATGTTCTGAGATTGATGTTGCTATGACTTTGCTATGCTTAATGCTTGTCACTAGGGCCCGAGTGCCATGTTTTCAGATCTGAACCTATTATGTTTTCATCAATATATGAGTGTTCTTGATCCTATCTTGCAAGTCTATAGTCACCTATTATGTGTTATGATCTGTTAACCCCGAAGTGACAATAATCGGGATACTTACCGGTGATGACCGTAGTTTGAGGAGTCCATGTATTCACTATGTGTTAATGCTTTGTTCCGGTACTCTATTAGAAGGAGGCCTTAATATCCCTTAGTTTCTGTAAGGACCCCGCTGCCACGGGAGGGTAGGACAAAAGATGTCATGCAAGTTCTTTTCCATAAGCACGTATAACTATATTCGGAATACATGCCTACATTACATCAATGAACTGGAGCTAGTTCTGTGTCACCCTAGGTTATGACTATTACATGATGAACCGCATCCGGCATAATTCTGCATCACCGATCCATTGCCTACGAGCTTTCCATATATTGTTCTTCGCTTATTTACTTTCCCGTTGCTATTGCTATCATCACTACAAAATACCAAAAAGAATGCTTCTACTACTGTTATCCTTTGTTACCGTTACCACTACTATCATATTACTTTGCTACTAAACACTTTGCTGCAGATATTAAGTTTCTAGGTGTGGTTGAATTGACAACTCAGCTGCTAATACTTGAGAGTATTCTTTGGCTCCCCTTGTGTCGAATCAATAAATTTGGGTTGAATACTTTACCCTCGAAAGCTATTGCATTCCCCTATACTTGTGGGTTATCGGTCCCAAACCAAAATTCAAACTCAGCCCCACCGAAATCTTCTATCCGGCGCCACCGAGTTCACTTGACATAGCCACTGCCACAAACCCTAGTCACTTCGGTCTCACTGATAGGGATCTCGGTCTCACCGAGATGGGATTGCAACCTTTCTGTTTCCCTTCGCAATGTTTCAGTCCAACCGAGATGAGCGATCGGTCCCACCGAGATTGCAATGCAAACTCTCTGTTTCCCCTTCGTAATGTTTCGGTCTAACCGAGATGAGGGAATCGGTCCCACCGAGTTTGCCTGACCAACTCTCTGTTTGTATATTACCAAAATTGGTCCCGCCGAGTTTGTGTAATCGGTCTCACCGAGATTACGTTATGCCCTAACCCTAATGGAATCGGTCCCACTGATTTGACATGTCGGTCCCACCGAAAATCCTAACATTCACATTTTGAACTAAACCGGTCTGACCGAGTTCTATAATTCGGTCCCACCGAGTTTGGTGATTTGTGTGTAACGGTTAGATTTTGTGTGGAGGCTATATATACCCCTCCACCCACTCTTCATTCGTGGAGAGAGCCATCAGAACATGCCTACACTTCCAACATACTTTTTCTGAGAGAGAACCACCTACACTTGTGTTGAGGTCAAGATATTCCATTCCAATCACATAAATCTTGATCTCTAGCCTTCCCCAAGTTGCTTTCCACTCAAATCACCTTTCTACCAAATCCAATCCTATGAGAGAGAGTTGAGTGTTGGGGAGACTATCATTTGAAGCACAAGAGCAAGGAGTTCATCATCAACACACCATCTATTACCTTTTGGAGAGTGGTGTCTCCTAGATTGGTGAGGTGTCACTTGGGAGCCTCCGTCAAGATTGTGGAGTTGAACCAAGGAGTTTGTACGGGCAAGGAGATCGCCTACTTCGTGAAGATCTACCCTAGTGAGGCAAGTCCTTCATGGGCGATGGCCATGGTGGGATAGACAAGGTTGCTTCTTCGTGGACCCTTCGTGGGTGGAGCTCTCCGTGTACTCGTGCAACCGTTACCCTTCGTGGGTTGAAGTCTTCATCAGCGTGGATGTACGATAGCACCACCTATCGGAACCACGTATAAAAAAAAATCTCCGTGTCTACATTGCGTTTTCTCCCTCCAAACTCCTCCCTTTACCTCCATATGCAATTGTTTTACATTCTGCTGCTATACTCTTAGAATTGCATGTGTAGGTTGATTACTTGAATTGTGCTAAGTTGACAAAATATGCCAAGACTTAAAATTGGGAAAAGGCTAGATTTTTATTTGGTCAAGTAGTCTAATCACCCCCCTCTAGACATACTTTCGATCCTACACCAGGGACGCTATTTTATTTTTGGCTCGGAGGGCTTTGTCCGGGTCACTGGTTATTGTAATCACGCCATTGGGCCCTGGCATCTTGAGTTTCATGTACCCGTAATGGGGTATAGCATGAAACTTTGAAAATGTGTCACGCCCTAATAGGGCGTGGTATCTGTTGTCTGCTAGAACTACGTCGATATTTCCCCAAAGAGAAAGGGATGATGCAGCACAACAATGGCATGTATTTCCCTTAGTGATGAGACCAAGGTTATTGAACCAGTAGGAGAACCAAGAAACACTATGTAAACAACACCTGCACACAAATAACAAATACTCACAACCCGACGTGTTAAAGGGGTTGTCAATGCCTTTCGGGTAACGGCGCCAGAAAGTGGCAAACGGACGTGAAAAAATATGATAAATGGGATAAATAGATCTCAGATAAAATAAATTGCAGCAAGGTATTTTGTATTTTTGGTTTAATAGATCTAAAAATAAAAGCAAAGGAAAATAGATCGCAAAGGCAAATATGATAAAGAAGAGACCCGGGGGCCGTAGATTTCACTAGTGGCTTCTCTCGAGAAAAATAGCAAACGGTGGGTAAATGAATTACTGTTGGGCAATTGATAGAACTTCAAATAATCATGATGATATCCAGGCAATGATCATTATATGGGCATCACGTCCAAGATTAGTAGACCGACTCCTGCCTGCATCTACTACTATTACTCCACACATCGACCGCTATACAAGATGCATCTAGTGTATTAAGTTCATGGGAAAAAGGAGTAATGCAATAAGAACGGTGACATGATGTAGACAAGATCTATTTAGGAAAACACTTATACTCAGACGTCTGACCCCTTTCAATTGTCAGACGGGTGCTCTTCCGTCGATTTCTTTTCGATCGCATGGCTCGAAAGCTCCAACAACATTCTGTTGAAACAACCTGTAATGCCCATGATCCTCCTCTAATCACATACCTTCACCCACCCAGTTTCCTCCCAAATCACTCCAGGCCATTGTTCGCCACCGCGCTCGCCGTCGCCACTCTGCAGCGTGCCACCCATTGTTCTCCCTTGTCTGGCGCTAGCTCCACCATACTGTCCTGCAGTCTCCGCGGCCACATGCTCTGTGCCCCTTTTATGAACCACATCCCTGGTTTGTGAAGGCAAACACCAGGAGACGGCCACGGAGGAGAACCAGGCGCTCATGTGCCGCCGTAGACTTATCGTGAGTGGTTGTGATATGCTAGTTGTTGCCTTTGTTTGTAGTTGAGAGGAAGCCGCCATTAACGTTGTTTATTTCGTGTATCATTTCGTCGACCTGACTGAAAATCTCATGTGCATCTGTGTGTTGATGCATCCAGTGAATGTACCGCATCCATGTGTGGTTGCTTGGATCTCTAGATCTGTTGCAACGTGCATGTCCTTAGGTATCTTGAGTTGGTCTTGGATGTGAATGGATTTATTTGCCTTGTTCTTGTTAATCATGCTTACTTGATTTCTGCTCCCTCATACATGCTTCTAATGTAGAGGTTTAATGTAGCAAACAACAATGTTTGACATACCCTGAACTTGTGCACCCAAATCTTGTTCGGCAAGTACGCAAATTTCTAAAATTAAATTTCTATGCTTCTAGTATATGATAGCATCAAATCGTTGCTTTGTGTCAGGCATGCTTCCTACTTTGATTTCTCGCATACGTTTCTATCATAATTATTCTTGCTACGACCATTGCGAAAATTTGATATGGCTCATACCACCATTCGGTCCGATTATGTTACATCTTTGTGTAGTGGGGTCACCAACTCATCAGCGAATATATGAGAATTTGGCATGAACAAGACACAAATATGCTTCCTATTAAGATGAATTGTGTTGGAATATCACTCTTGTCATGCTTCTACTAATGGCCTTCCAAAAATAATACTACATATGCTTCTTCCGTTTAGAAAGTTTGCCTCCACAGTTCAACCAATTTTTGGTGAATTTTCATTGATCATATGTTATCAATTGTTCTGACAATTCCCATCTTATTATCTTTGCTAATGTCTAAAATTTATAGATGTCAATGCACCAGTGATAATGGAAGCAATGCATCCATGTTTCAGTTGGTGTTATCTCGGTGGCGTGCTTCCATGGTCGTGCTAGTTTGTCATGTATGTCCTCACCGAGGTGTGCTCCGATGGTTATGCTCTTCCTTGTGCGATCATTGTCAAGGTGGATCACCATGTATGAAGATAGTGAAAAAACCCTTGGACCATCTGGACGTGGAAGGATGCGCGACCTCCGGCGGTGTATTGTGTCCGTGGGGTTAAAAGCAACTTCTCTTGAAGCAAATTTGAAAATATTATGTAGCAAATTGTATTTTCTTCGGAAGTAAGTTCTATTTTTTTACATTGTATGATGGAAATAATTTAATTTTGTTGGAGTCACAATTGTTGATATACATTCGAAAAACTCTCTGGTCGCATGAAACATATTTTTTCTGCTCAGACAATACACTGGACACAACTTCTAACTACAAGACTAAAATAGTCTTAAACAATTGTAACAAGGAAGCAATCTCCAGTTTCCATGCAAACTCTAATCGTATGGAAACAATTTGATTGAGACAACACAGAAGCAATTTGATCGAAATAAATAAAAAGAAACAGTCCAAAACAATAAAGATTAACTTCGGAAGCAAATCAAACTGAATCTTCGGAAGCAAGGACCGTACGTGTAACGACCGGACCTCAAACAGTCTGATCTCTGTGTATAAGTGTCATCCCTAGATCGGTAATGCTGACACACACAGTACTTGAAGGATTTATAATAGAGTGGCAATCACACACTTATTACATCGAATGTCTCAAAAGAGAACTTATTACAATAAATATGGCTTAAGGCCATCTAATACGATAATAGCGGAAGGCTTGGAAGATAAAGTGAGTCCATCAACTCCAATGGCATCACTGAGTGAAAGACCATGACCTAAGGCTCCTTACTCGTCGTCTGAAAAGTCTGCAACATGATACGTTGCAGCCCGAAAACGGGTCAGCACATAGAATATGCTGGCAAGGTAACACAAGAGAATAACGAACAAAATAAAGCTATCACTATATGCATATATGGCTGGTGGAGGCTGTATGGTTGATATGTTTTGCGTAAAGCCAATTTTTCCCTACTGCAAAGGAATATATTTTATTTAACTACAAAATTTGTCGAAAACATTGAGAATGGTAAACCCCATCAAAATCCCAATTAAAAGTAGTCATTAACCCAAACAAAATTATATAGTTAAGAGTGATGAGATACTCAAGATGTCCATAACCGGGGACACGGCTAACCATGATTAGTTTGTACACTCTGCAGAGGTTTGTGCACTTTTCCCCACAAGACTCGATCTCCTCTGTTGGATTTCTCGCACTACATAATGTTTGAGAAACGGATGACCGAGACACAGTCTTTCAGAAGCGTTAGCACCTTACGATGGGTAGACCGGTACACCTACATCCCCTACATCTCCTAGTCTACCACTATAAGAGTTCACACAACTTAATCAACTATGCTAGAGCCCATAATAGCATGTGGATGCACATGGAAGTTTCCAGTATGAATAATCTTATGATCCCTTTGAGCCTGGGTGGTAGTCCATAGGAGAATCACACGGTACCCCGGGATTTCCAAAAAATACAGGTAATCACTGGGTTCCCCAGGTGCCTCAATCCACCCAGATGTGTATTAAAGTTGCCACCTTAAATTGAACCATTAATTAACAATACTCACATCTGTCATGAAAACTCTCAAACCCAATCCACGTCTACGAGCATAGCATAGCAGTATAAGCATAACGTAGAAGTAACTCCCATGGTTTGATAATAAATAGGGTAATAGATTCCTACCTCATCAACTACTTTCCAACCCACAGTTTAATTCAGATCCTAACCATGCAATGTTTGAGGGTTGATCTAATGCAATAAAAACTGGGTAGTAAGAGGTATGATCAAAGTGTTACTTACCTTGCTCATGATCCGTGAAACCTAGTGACTCGTAATAGCACACTTCACACTCCAGGTGTTCTATCACAAACAAACAAGCATATAATAAGCAATCAAGCAAGGGCGCGGGTAAAACTCGAATAAGAGATCTAACCAGAAATTTCAACTTAAGAACTCCGGTTTGCAAAAAGAATCAAATCAAACGAAACAACAAAACTCAAACGCCGAAAGAAACATGCTTCGTTTACTAATCTGGACTAAAGTCAAATTTTATAGTAGCAAAAACTTGTTTAAGTTGATTAAATGGAAAGAGGGTTTCGAGACAAAACTCTAGGCGTTTGAATCGCCTGATTCCGTTAAACGAGCGAAAAGTTATACTAAAACAAAAATCAGATCAGAAATCGCAATCGAAAATAATTGCGGAAAATCTAAGAAAAAGAAAAATTGACGAACAGGCTAACGAACGAATGTTCGCTGTCTGCAGCGAAACGGTGAAAACCATTCGCTAAAACGAACGTAAAAATGGACGTTCGCTAAATAACTAAACTAAAAAAAATAAACCGAACCGGATCTAAATAAAAAAACGGATCTAGGGTTTTCGAAAAAAAACCAAAACGGTTTTCTCCCGAAAACTAAGGCAACTACCTCGAGGTCTGACGGGGGTCCGGCGAGGGTCTGGCGCTCCGGTGTGGGGCGCGGCACGGCAGCGGGTGGTAGGCGACGGATCGGGGCTAGGGTTAGGGCGCAGTGGTGGCTTGGGTTGGTGGGGGCTCGAGGCCGCAACTTATAAGGGCCGACCCGAGGAGTCCTGGCCGCTTACGACGCGGAGTCGGTTCGCCTCTTTTTTTTTTCAAATAATTCCGATGCTCAGAAATTAAAAGAAAAGAAATACTAAACGGACTCCAAAATCCCGAAATAAATTTCCCCGTCCTCTAAAAATTAGCCGGACAAGGTGAACATTTATTTGGGCCTAAAATGCAATTTTCAAAAATGCATTTTTCCTAATTCAAATAAAATAGCAATAAAACTCTGAATAAAAATCTTATTTGATTTTAATATTAAATCTTTGATATTTCTCTATTTTGAGGAAGTCATTTTATCCTGTCTCTTTTATTTTTATAAAAGAAATAATCAAAGAGTAAATAATTAAAATCAAACGATCCTCTTTTCAGAATTCAAGAAAAACTCGAATATGAAAATAACGAAATCCCCAACTCTCTCCGTGGGTCCTTGAGTTGCTTAGAATTTCTAGGATCAACCAAAATGTAATAAAATATGATATGCAATGATGATCTAATGTATAACATTCCAAATTGAAAATTTGGGATGTTACAGTACGTCAAGATTGAAAACAACGTAGGAAGCAAAATCCTTACGATTGAAGCCTTCCTAATAACCAAATAATTTTTAGGAAGCAACGATCCCTGTTTGGAAGCAATTTTTAGGACGCAAGGGTCCTCATGATTGGAAACAAACAAAATAACTTTAAATAACCATGCCTTGATTTCAGGAAGAAATTGTTAGTAAAGAAATCATTGCAATTACTGCCAAATCCGCATGCAAACTGATTCACACGGGGTAGTTTGATGGTGGATCGGACGATGTGCATGCTTCCTATACATCGGCCATGGACTAGTCTGATACCTAGCAAAAATCTGTAGTCTGATGCCTAGTAGTTCCCATCTATTTATGTAGAAATAGACCCCATCTTGTTATCCTTAATGACAATGATACATACGTGTTGGTTCCCCTTCTGTCACTAGGATCAAGCACCGTAAGATCGAACCCATCACAAAGCACCTCTTCCCATTACAAGATAAATAAATCAAGTCGGCCAAAGAAAACCCAAATATTGGAGAACAAATACGAGGCTATAAGAAATCATGCCTAAAAGAGATCAAAGAAGATTCAAATAACTTTCATGCATAAAAAGAGATATATCTGATCATAAACTCAAAGTTCATTGGATCTCAACAAACACACAACAAAAGAATTACATCATATGGATCTCCAAGAGACCATTGCATTGAGAATCAAACGAGAGAGCGGAAGTCATCTAACTACTAACTACGGACCCGAAGGTCTACAAAAGACTACTCACGCATCATCGGAGAGGCACCAATGGACATGATGAACCCCTCTGTGACGGTGTCTAGATTGGATCTGGTGTTTCTAGACTCTGTGGCAGCTGGAATTGATTTTCGTCGACTCCCCTAGGGTTTCTGGAATATTGGGGTATTTATAGAGTAAAGAGGTGGTCCAGGGGAGCACCCGAGGTGGGCACAACCCACCAGGGCGCGCCTGGGCCTCTAGGCGTGCCCTGGGGGGTTGTGCTCCCCTCGGAGCACCCCCAGGCACTTTCCAACCCATTGGATGTCCTCTGGTCCAAAAAAATCCACAAAAAGTTATGCTGCGTTTGGACTCCATTTGGTATTGATTTCCTGCGATGTAAAAAACATGCAGAAAACAGCAACTGGCACTTGGCACTATGTCAATAGGTTAGTACCAAAAAATGATATAAAATGACTATAAAATGATTATAAAACATCCAAGAATGATAATATAACAGTATGGAACAATAAAAAATTATAGATACGTTGCAGACGTATCAGTATCCACTATGAAAGGGTACAATGTGGAAGAGTAGTTCTTGAAGGAAATATGCCCTAGAGGCAATAATAAAGTTGTTATTTATATTTCATTATATCATAATAAATGTTTATTATTCATGCTAGAATTTATTAACCGGAAACTTAGTACATGTGTGAATACATAGACAAACAGAGTGTCCCTAGTATGCCTCTACTAGACTAGCTCATTAATCAAAGATGGTTAAGTTTCCTGACCATAGACATGTGTTGTCATTTGATGAACGGGGTTACATCATTAGAGAATGATGTGATGGAAAAGGTCCGTCTGTTATCTTAGCATAACGATCGTTTAGTTTTATTGCTATTGCTTTCTTCATGACTTATACATGTTCCTCTGACTATGAGATTATGCAACTCCCGAATACCGGAGGAACACCTTGTGTTGGGGATATAACTATCAGTTATGACCCGCCCAGGAGGGGCCAGGTCAGCCCCAATGGCGGGTTACGAAGGAAGCCCAGTAAACATTCAAGACGATAGTTTATCAAATCTTATAGAAGGCCCAAGGGCCTAGAGGCGGCTTAAGGCCCAATATTGTAAACCGCCGTATGTAAGGAAAGACTTGTAAAGAAAGGCATGTAAAATAAGTCACCGAGCCGGACACGATTTATGAGCCGGCCAGGACTCTGTAGGCCACCGGGCGTGAACCCGTGTATATAAGGGGATGACCCGGTGGCGGCTTAGGGCAAGAAACAAAAGATCGATAACCAAGCCGGCGGATAAGCGTCTTGGTGACCGAAACCCCAGCAATACCAACACAACTAGACGTAGGCTTTTACCTTCATCGTAAGGGGCCGAACTAGTATAAAACCTCTCGTGTCCTTTGTCCCGATTAACCCCTTTAAGCTTCGTAGTTGCGATGGCCCTACGACTAAGTCCTTCCATTAGGACATCTGCCGTGACAATTCCATGACACGTTGTGTGCTATCAAATGTCACAACGTAACTAGGTGATTATAAATATGATCTACAAGTGTCTCCAATGGTGTTTGTTGAGTTGGCATAGAACGAGATTAGGATTTGCCACTCCGTGTATCGGAGAGGTATCTCTGGGCCCTCTCGGTAATGCACATCACTATGAGCCTTGCAAGCAATGTGTCTAATGAGTTATACACGGGATGATACATTACGGAACGAGTAAAGAGCCTTGCTGATAACGAGATTGAACTAGGTATGATGACACCGATGATCGAATCTCGGGCAAGTAACATACCGATGACAAAGGGAACACGTATCTTGTTATGCGGTTTGACCGATAAAGATCTTCGTAGAATATGTAGGAGCCAATATGAGCATCCAGGTTCCCCTATTGGTTATTGACCGAATATGTGTCTCGGTCATGTCTACATAGTTCTCGAACCCGTAGGGTCTGCATGCTTAACGTTCGATGACGATTTGTATTATGAGTTATGTGTTTTGATGAACCGAAGTTTTTAAGAGTCCCGGATGAGATCACGGACATGACGAGGAGTCTTGAAATGGCCGAGACATAAATTTTGATATATTGGAAGGTTTTGTTTGGACACCGGAATGGTTTCGGAAATGTTCGGACATTTTCTGGAGTACCAGGGGTTACCGGAACCCCCGGGGGGTTAATGGGCATTAATGGGCCCTAGTGGAAGAGAGGAGGCGGTGGCCAGGTGGAGGCGCGCGCCCCCAAGCCCAATCCGAAATGGACTAGGGTTGCGGGGGGCCCCTTTCCTTCTTCTCCTCCTTCTATTCCCCCCTTTCCCCTTCTTCGGAAAGGAAAGGAGGGGGCGAATCCTCCTTGGACCGGGAGTCCAAGTAGGATCCCCCTTGGCGCGCCCCCTCTAAGGCCGGCCTCCTCTCCTCCCCCCTTTATATATGTGGGAGGGGGGCACCCCAAAGGCATACCAAGTCTTCTCTTAGCCGTTTGCGGTGCCCCCCTCCATAGTTACACACCTCGGTCATATCGTCGTATGATACGTCCATTTTGCATCATGCTTTTATATCGATATTTATTGCATTATGGGCTGTTATTACACATTATGTCACAAGACTTATGCCTATTCACTCTTATTTTACAAGGTTTACATGAAGCAGGAGAATGCGGGCAGCTGGAATTCTGGGCCGGAAAAGGAGCAAATATTAGAGACATATTCTGCACAACTCCAAAAGTCCTGAAACTTCACGGGAGCAAGTTTCAGAATAAAAAAATATTGGGCGAAAGAAGTACCGGAGAGGGGCCACCCACCATCCACGAGGGTGGGGGCGCGCCCCCTGGCAGGCCTCTGATGCCCATCTTTGGCTATATGGAGTCTTTGATGGAGGAAAAAATTATAATCAAGCTCACGGGACGAAACTCCGCCGCCACAAGGCGGAACCTTGGCGGAACCAATCTAGGGTTCCGGTGGAGATGTTCTGTAGGGGAAACTTCCCTCCGGGAGGGGGAAATCATCACCATCGTCATCATCGCCGATCCTCTCATCGGGAGGGGGTCAATCTCCATCAACATCTTCACCAGCACCATCTCATCTCAAACCCTAGTTCATTTCTTGTATCCAATCTTTGTCCCAAAACCTCAGATTGGTACCTGTGGGTTGCTAGTAGTGTTGATTACTCTTTGTAGTTGATGCTAGTTAGTTTATTCGGTGGAAGATCATAAGTCTAGATCCTTTATGCATATTAATACTCCTCTGATTATGAACATGAATATGATTTGTGAGTAGTTACGTTTGTTCCTGAGGACATGGGAGAAGTCTTGCTATAAGTAGTCATGTGAATTTGGTATTCGTTCAATATTTTGATGAGATGTATGTTGTCTTTTCTCTAATGGTGTCATGTGAACATCAACTACATGACACTTAACCATTGTTTGGGCCTAGAGGAAGGCATTGGAAAGTAAAAGTAGATGATGGGTTGCTAGAGTGACAGAAGCTTAAACCCTAGTTTATGCGTTGCTTCGTAAGGGGCTGATTTGGATCCATATGTTTCATGCTATGGTTAGATTTACCTTAATAATTCTGTTGTAGTTGCGGATGCTTGCAATAGGGGTTAATCATAAGTGGGATGCTTGTCCAAGGAAGGGAAGTACCCAAGCACCGGTCCACCCACATATCAAATTATCAAAGTACCAAACGCAAATCATATGAGCGTGATGAAAACTAGCTTGACGATAATTCCCATGTGTCCTCGGGAGAGTTTTCCTTCATATAAGAGTTTGTTCAAGCTTGTCCTTTGCTACAAAAAGGATTTGGCCATCCTTCTGCACCTTATTTACTTTTATTACTTGTTATGCATTACAAATTACCTTATCACAACACTATCTGTTAGCGATAATTTCAGTGCTTGCAGAGAATACCTTACTGAAAACTGCTTATCATTTCCTTCTGCTCCTCGTTGGGTTCGACACTCTTACTTATCGTAAGGAATACGATAGATCCCCTATACTTGTGGGTCATCAAGACTCTTTTCTGGTACCGTTGCCGGGGAGTGATAGAGAAATTGCTAGCTAATCCTTTCACAGGTGATGGAACATTGCATCCCGATTTGCACCTAATCTATGTGGATGAAGTCTGTGGATTATTTAAGCTTGCAGGTATTCCCGAGGATGTTATCAAGAAGAAGGTGTTCCCTTTATCTTTGAAGGGAAAGGCATTGATATGGTTTAGGCTATGTGATGATATGGGATCATGGAACTACAACCGAGTGAAATTGGAATTTCATCAGAAGTTTTATCCTATGCATCTTATTCATCATGATCATAATTATATATATAATTTTTGGCCTCGCGAAGGAGAAAGCATCGCTCAAGCTTGGGGGTGGCTTAAGTCAATGTTATATTCATGCCCCAATCATGAGCTCTCAAGAGAAATTATTATTCAAAAAAATTATGCTCAGATTTCTCTGGATAATCGCTCCATGCTCGATACTTCTTATACTGGCTCTTTTATGATGAAGACTATTGAATTAAAATGGGATTTATTGGAGAGAATTAAAAGCAACTCTGAAGATTGGGATCTCGACGAAGGTAAGGAGTCAGGTATAACGCCTAAATTTGATTGTGTTAAATCTTTTATGCATACTGATGCTTTCCATGAATTTAGCACTAAATATGGACTTGACTCTGAGATAGTAGTTTATTTCTATGAATCCTTTGCTACTCATGTTGATCTCCCTAAGGAGAAGTGGTTTAAATATAATCCTCCCATTGAATTAAAAGTAGTTGCACCTATTAAAGTTGAAGAAAAGACTATCACATATAATGATCCTGTTGTTCCTACTGCTTATATTGAGAAACCACCTTTCCCTGTTAGAATAAAGGATCATGCTAAAGCTTCAACTGTGGTTCGTAAGAGTAATACTAGAACACCTACTCCCTCTGAGAAAATTAAAGTTGAACCTAGTATTGCTATGGTTAAAGATCTCTTGGCTAATAATATTGATGGGCATGTTATTTACTTCTGTGATGAAGCTGCTAGAATTGCTAGACCCGATACTAAAAATAAACATAGACCTGTTGTAGGCATGCCTGTTATTTCTGTTAAAATAGGAGATCATTGCTATCATGGCTTATGTGATATGGGTGCTAGTGCAAGTGCAATACCTCATTCCTTATATAAAGAAATTATGCATGATATTGCACCTACTGAGATAGAGGAAATTGATGTCACAATTAAGCTTGCCAATAGAGACACTATTTCACCAGTTGGGATTGTTAGAGATGTTGAAGTCTTGTGTGGGAAAGTTAAGTATCCTGCTGATTTTCTTATTCTTGGTTCCCCACAAGATAACTTTTGTGCCATTATATTTGGTATATCCTTCTTTGAATACTGTTAATGCTAAGATAGACTGCAATAAGGATATTGTTTCTGTTGGTTTAGGGGATATGTCTCATGACTTTAACTTTGCTAAATTTCGTAGACAACGCCATGATAAAGAATTACCTAGTAAAGATGAAATTATTGGTCTTACTTCTATTGCCGTGCCTCCTAATGATCCTTTAGAACAATATTTGCTCAACCATGAAAATGATATGTTTATGAATGAAAGAAGGGAAATAGATGAAGTATTCTTTAAACAGGGACCTATTTTGAAAAACAACTTGCCTGTTGAAATCCTAGGGGATCCTCCTCCACCCAAGGGTGATCCCGTGTTTGAGCTTAAACCTTTACCTGATACTCTTAAATATGCTTATCTTGATGAGAAAGAGATGTATCATGTTATTATTAGTGCTAACTTTCAGAGCATGAAGAAAAGAAACTATTGAAAACTCTGAAGAAGCATCGTGCTGCTATTAGATATACTCTTGATGATCTTAAGGGCATTAGTCCCACTCTATGCCAGCATAAAATAAAATTGGAGAAAGACGCGGAACCGATTGTTGATCACCAACGACGGTTAAATCCTAAGATGAAAGAAGTGGTAAGAAAAGAAATACTAAAGCTTCTGGAGGCAGGTATAATTTATCTTGTTGCTAATAGTCAGTGGGTAAGTCCTGCCCATTGTGTCCCTAAGAAGGGAGGTATTATTGTTGTTCCTAATGATAAAGATGAATTGATCCCACAAAGAATTTTTACAGGTTATAGAATGGTAATTGATTTCCGCAAATTAAATAAAGTTACTAAAAAGGATCATTACCCTTTACCTTTTATTGATCAAATGCTAGAAAGATTATCCAAACATACACAATTTTTCTTTCTAGATGGCTATTCTGGTTTCTCTCAAATTCCTGTGTCAAAAGAGGATCAAGAAAAGACAACTTTTACTTGCCCTTTTGGTACCTTTTCTTATAAACATATGCCTTTTGGTTTATGTAATGCACCTGCTACCTTTCAAAGATGTATGACTACTATATTCTCTGACTTCTGTGAAAAGATTCTTGAGGTTTTCATGGATGATTTCTCCGTATATGGAACTTCTTTTGATGATTGCTTAAGCAACCTTGATCGAGTTTTGCAGAGATGTGAAGAAACTAATCTTGTCTTGAATAGGGAGAAGTGTCACTTTATGGTTAATGAAGGTATTGTCTTGGGGCATAAAATTTCTGAAAGAGGTATTGAAGTGGATAAGGCCAAGGTTGATGCTATTGAAAAGATATTGTGTCCTAATGACATTAAAGGTATAAGAAGTTTTCTTGGTCATGTCGATTTTTATAGGAGGTTCATTAAGGACTTCTCTAAAATTTGTAGGCCTATGACTAATCTCTTACAAAAAGATATTCCTTTTGTCTTTGATGATGAATGTGTAGAAGCATTTGAAATACTTAAGAAAGCTTTGATTTCTGCACGTATTGTTCAGCCTCCTGATTGGAATTTACCATTTGAAATTATGTGTGATGCTAGTGATTATGCTGTAGGGGCTGTTGTAGGACAAATGGTTGATAAGAAATTAAATGTTATCCAATATGCTAGTAAAACCCTAGACATTGCTCAGAGAAATTATGCTACTACTGAAAAAGAGTTTTTAGCAGTTGTATTTGCTTGTGATAAGTTCAGACCTTATATTGTTGATTCTCAAGTAACTGTTCACACTGATCATGCTGCTATTAAATATCTTATGGAAAAGAAATATGCTAAACCTAGACTTATTAGATGGGTTCTCTTGCTACAAGAATTTGATTTGCATATTATTGATAGAAAGGGAGCCGAGAACCCAGTTGCAGACAACTTGTCTAGGTTAGAGAATGTTCTTGATGACCCACTACCTATTGACGATAGCTTTCCTGATGAACAATTAACTGTCATAAATGCTTCTCATACTGCTCCATGGTATGCTGATTACGCTAATTATACTGTTGCTAAATTTATACCACTGAGTTTCACATACCAGCAAAAGAAAAAGTTTTCCTATGATTTAAGACATTACTTTTGGGATGACCCACACCTTTATAAAGGAGTAGATGGTGTTATTAGACGTTGTGTACCTAAGCATGAACAGGAACAGATCATACGCAAGTGTCACTCTGAGGCTTATGGAGGACACCATGCTGGAGATAGAACTGCACATAAGGTACTACAATCCGGTTTTTATTGGCCTACTCTCTTCAAGGATGCCCGTAAGTTTGTTTTGTCTTGTGATGAATGTCAAAGAATTGGTAATATTAGTAGACGTCAAGAAATGCATATGAATTATTCACTTTTTATTGAACCATTTGACGTTTGGGACTTTGATTATATGGGACCATTTCCTTCCTCTAATGGGTATACACATATTTTAGTTGCTGTTAATTACATTACTAAGTGGGTAGAAGCTATTCCAACTAGTAGTGCTGATCATAACACCTCTATTAAGATGCTTAAAGAAGTTATATTTCCGAGGTTTGGAGTCTCTAGATACTTAATGACCGATGGTGAATAAAAAAATGTTGAGAGTTGACAAGCATAGTTTTGGTCACCGTTGCAATTAATAGGAAGTAATAAAGAAAGAGAGGTTTTCACATATAAATATACTATCTTGGACATCTTTTATGATTGTGAGCACTCATTAAAATATGACATGCTAAATAGTTGACGTTGGACAAGGAAGACGACGTAATGGGTTATGTTTTCTTACATCTGAAATAAATTATATTGTCATGGATCATCCAACATGTTGAGCTTGCCTTTCCCTCTCATGCTAGACAAATTATTTGCACCAAGTAGAGATACTACTTGTGCTTCCAAATATCCTTAAACCTAGTTTTGCCATGAGAGTCCACCATATCTACCTATGGATTGAGTAAGATCCTTCAAGTAAGTTGTCGTCGTTGCAAGCAATAAAAATTGCTCTCTAAATATGTGTGATTTATTAGTGTGGAGAAAATAAGATTTATATGATCTTGTGATGTGGAAGAAATAAAAGCGACGGACTGCATAATAAAGGTCCATATCACAAGTGGCAATATAAAGTGACGTTCTTTCGTGTTAAGATTTTGTGCATCCAACCATAAAAGCACATGACAACCTCTGCTTCCCTCTGCGAAGAGCCTATCTTTTATTCTTGTCTTATACTTCATGCAAGAGTCATGGTGATCTTCACCTTTCTTTTTACATTTTATCCTTTGCCAAGCACAATATGTTGGAAAGATCCTGATATATATAGCTAATTGGATGTGAGTTTTCATGAACTATTATTGTTGACATTACCCTTGAGGTAAAAGGTTTGGAGGCAAAACTCTAAGACCCTATCTTTCTCTATGTCCAATTAAAACTTCATAACCATAAATATCGCGCGAGTGTTAGCAATTGTGAAAGACTAAATGATAGTTGATTATGTGGACTTGCTGAAAAGCTCTTATATTGACTCTTTCCTATGCTATGATAAATTGCAATTGCTTCAATGGCTGAGATTATAGTTTATTGGTTCTCAATGAAGTTTCTGATTCATACTTGAAATTGTGATTGAACTGTTACTTTAGCATAAGAGATCATATGACAATATATGTTGTTGTTGTTGTTGTTGTTGTTCTAAGAATGATCATGATGCCCACATGTCCGTATATTATTTTTATCGACACCTCTATCTCTAAACATGTGGAAATATTTATCGATATCGACTTTCGCTTGAGGACAAGCGAGGTCTAAGCTTGGGGGAGTTGATACATCCATTTTGCATCATGCTTTTATATCAATATTTATTGCATTATGGGCTGTTATTACACATTATGTCACAATACTTATGCCCATTCTCTCTTATTTTACAAGGTTTACATGAAGAGGGAGAATGTCGGCAGCTGGAATTCTGGGCTGGAAAAGGAGCAAATATTAGACACCTATTCTGCACAACTCCAAAAGTCCTGAAACTTCACGGGAGCAAGTTTCAGAATATATAAAAAATATTGGGCGAAAGATGTACCAGAGGGGGGCCACCCACTCCATGAGGGTGGGGGGGCGCCCTACCCCCCTGGGCACGCCCCGTGCCTCGTGGGCCCCCTGGTAGCCCTCTGATGCCCATCTTTGGCTATATGGAGTCTTTCGTGGAGGAAAAAAAATCATAAGCAAGATCACAGGACGAAACTCCGCCGCCATGAGGCGGAACCTTGTCGGAACCAATCTAGGGTTTCGGCGGAGCTGTTCTGTCGGGGAAACTTCCCTCCGGGAGGGGGAAATCATCACCATCGTCATCACCATCGATCCTCTCATCAGGAGGGGGTCAATCTCCATCAACATCTTCACCAGCACCATCTCATCTCAAACCCTAGTTCATCTCTTGTATCCAATCTTTGTCCCAAAACCTCAGATTGTTACCTATGGGTTGCTAGTAGTGTTGATTACTCTTTGTAGTTGACGCTAGTTGGTTTATTCGGTGCAAGATCATATGTTCAGATCCTTTATGCATATTAATACCCCTCTGATTATGAACATGAATATGAATTGTGAGTAGTTACGTTTGTTCCTGAGGACATGGGAGAAGTCTTGCTATAAGTAGTCATGTGAATTTGGTGTTCGTTCGATATTTTGATGAGATGTATGTTGTGTTTCCTCTAGTGGTGTCATGTGAACGTAGACTACATGACACTTCACCATTGTTTGGGCCTAGAGGAAGGCTTGGGAAGTAATAAGTAGATGATGGGTTGCTAGAGTGACAGAAGCTTAAACCCTAGTTTATGCGTTGCTTCGTAAGGGGCTGATTTGGATCCATATGTTTCATGCTATGGTTAGGTTTAGCCTAATATTTCTGTTGTAGTTGCGGATGCTTGCAATAGGGGTTAATCATAAGTGGGATGCTTGTCCAAGGAAGGTAAGTACCCAAGCACCGGTCCACCCACATATCAAATTATCAAAGTACCGAACATGAATCATATGAGCGTGATGAAAACTAGCTTGACGATAATTCCCATGTGTCCTCGGGAGCGTTTTCCTTCATATAAGAGTTTGTCCAGGCTTGTCCTTTGCTAAAAAAAGGATTGGGACATCTTGCCGCACCTTATTTACTTTTATTACTTGTTACCCGTTACAAATTACCTTATCACAAAACTATCTATTACCGATAATTTCAGTACTTGCAGTACTGAAAACTGCTTATCATTTCCTTCTGCTCCTTGTTGGGTTCGACACTCTTACTTATCAGAAGGAATACGATAGATCCCCTATACTTGTGGGTCATCATCGTAGTGCTTAGGCGAAGCCTTGCGCCGGTAACTTCATCATCACCGTCGCCACACCGTCGTGCTGACGAAACTATCCCTCGTCCTCAACTGGATCAAGAGATCGAGGGACGTCATCGAGCTGAACGTGTGCTGAATGCGGAGGTGCTGTACATTTGGTGCTTGGATCGGTTGGATCACAAAGACATTCGACTACATCAACCGCGTTACTAAACACTTCTACTTTCGATCTACGAGGGTACGTAGACACACACTCCCCGCTCATTGCTATGCATCTCCTAGATAGATCTTGCGTGGTCGTAGGTAAATTTTTTGAAATACCGCGTTCCCCAATAGTGCCATCCGAGTCAGGTCTATGCGTAGATGTTATATGCACGAGTAGAACACAAAGAGTTGTGGGCGATAATAGTCATACTGCTTACCAGCAACGTCTGACTTTGATTCGGCGGTATTGTTGGATAAAGCGGCCCAGACCGACATTACATGACCGCGTTCATGATACTGGTTCTACCGACGTGCTTCACACACAGGTGGCTAGCGAGTGTCTATTTCTCCAACTTTAGTTGAATCGAGTTTGACTACGCCCGGTCCTTGTTGAAGGTTAAAATAGCACAATTGACGAAAAATCATTGTGGTTTTGATGTGTAGGTAAGAATGGTTCTTGCTAGAGGCCCGTAGCAGCCACGTAAAACTTGCAACAACAAAGTAGAGGACGTCTAACTTGTTTTTGTAGGGCATGTTGTGATGTGATATGGTCGAGACGTGATGAGATATAAATTGTTGTATGAGATGATCATGTTTTGTAACAGTCATCGGCAACAGGCAGGAGCCATATGATTGTCGCTTTATTGTATGAAATGCAATCGCCATAGAATTGCTTTACTTTATCTTAAGCGGTAGCAATACTCGTAGAAGCAATAGTTGGCGAGACGACAACGATGCTACGATGGAGATCAAGGTGTCAAGCCGGTGATGATGGTGATCATGACGGTGCTTTGGAGATGGAGATCAAAGGCACAAGATGATGATGGCCATATCATATCACTTATTTTGATTGCATGTGATGTTTATCTTTTATGCATCTTATTTTGCTTAGTATGGTGGTAGCATTATAAGATGATCTCTCACTAAATTTCAAGGTATAAGTGTTCTCCCTGAGTATGCATCGTTGCTACAGTTCGTCATCCCGAGACACCACATGATGATCGGGTGTGATAAGCTCTACATTCACATACAACGGGTGCAAGCCAGTTTTGCACAAGCAAAATACCCAGGTTAAACTTGACGAGCCTAGCATTTGCAGATATGGCCTCGTAACACTGAGACCGAAAGGTCGAACGTGAATCATATAGTAGATATGATCAACATAGTGATGTTCACCATTGAAAACTACTCCATCTCACGTGATGATCGGGCATGGTTTAGTTGATATGGATCACGTGATCATTTAGATGACTAGAGAGATGTCTATCTAAGTGGGAGTTCTTAAGTAATATGATTAATTGAACTTTAATTTATCATGAACTTAGTACCTGATAGTATTTTGCATGTCTATGTTGTTGTAGATCAATGGCCCGTGCTACCGTTCCTTTGAATTTTATTGCGTTCCTAGAGAAAGCTAAGTTGAAAGATAATGGTAGCAACTACACGGACTGGGTCCGTAACGTGAGGATTATCCTCATTGCTGCACAGAAGAATTATGTCCTGGAAGCACCGCTAGGTGCAAAACCCGCTGCATGAGCAACTCCGGGTGTTATGAACGTCTGGCAGAGCAAAGCTGATGACTACTCGATAGTTCAGTGCCATGCTTTATGGCTTAGAACCAGGACTTCAACGACGTTTTGAACGTCATGGAGCATATGAGATGTTACATGAGTTGAAGTTAATATTTCAAGCAAATGCCCGGATTGACAGATATGAAGTCTCCAATAAGTTCTACAGCTGGAAGATGGAGGAGAATAGTTCTGTCAGTGAACATATACTCAGAATGGCTGGGTACCACAACCACTTTACTCAACTAGGAGTTAATCTTCCTGATGATAGTGTCATTGACAGAGTCCTTTAATCACTGCAACCAAGCTACAAAAGCTTCGTGATGAACTATAAAATGCAAGGGATGGATAAGAAAATTTCCGAGCTCTTCGCAATGCTAAAGGCTGCAGAGGTAGAAGTCAAGAAGGAGCATCAAGTGTTGATGGTTAACAAAACCACTAGCTTCTAGAAAAAGGGCAAAGGGAAGAAGGGGAACTTCAATAAAAATGGCAAACAAGTTGCTGCTCAAGTGAAGAAGCCCAAGTTTGGACCTAAGCCTGAGACTGAGTGCTTCTACTGCAAAGGGACTGGTCACTGGAAGCGGAACTGCCCCAAGTATTTGGCGGATAAGAAGGATGGCAAAGTGAAAGGTATATTTGATATACATGTTATTGATGTGTACCTTACTAATGCTCATAGTAGCGCCTAGGTATTTGATACTGGATCTGTTGCTCATATTTGCAACTCAAAATAGGGGCTACTGATTAAACGAAGATTGGCTAAGGACGTGGTGACGATGCGCGTGGGAAATGGTTCCAAAGTCGATGTGATCGCTGTCGGCACGCTACCTCTACATCTACCTTCGGGATTAGTTTTAGACCTGAATAATTGTTATTTGGTGCCAGCGTTAAGCATGAACATTATATCTGGATCTTGTTTGATGTGAGACGGTTATTCATTTAAATCAGAGAATAATGGTTGTTCTATTTATATGAGTAATATCTTTTATGGTCATGAACCCTTGATGAGTGGTCTATTTTTGTTGAATCTCAATAGTAGTAATACACATATTCATAGTATTGAAGCCAAAAGATACAAGTTTAATAATGATAGTGCAATTTATTTGTGGCACTACCGTTTAGGTCATATTGGTGTAAAGCGCATGAAGAAACTCCATGCTGATGGACTTTTTGAATCACTTGATTATGAATCACTTGATGCTTGTGAACCAGGCCACATGGGCAAGATGACTAAGACTCCGTTCTCCGGAACAATGGAGCGAGCAACAGACTTGTTGGAAATAATACCTACTGAAATATGCGGTCCGATGAGTGTTGAGGCTCGCGGCGGGTATCGTTATTTTCTAACCTTCATAGATGATTTGAGTAGATATGGGTATATCTACTTGATGAAACATAAGTCTCAAACATTTGAGAAGTTCAAAGAATTTCAGAGTGAAGTAGAAAATCATCGTAACAAGAAAATAAAGTTTCTACGATCTGATCGTGGAGGTGGATATTTGAGTTACGAGTTTGGTCTTCATTTGAAGCAATGTGGAATAGTTTCACAACTCACGCCACCTGGAACACCACAGCGTAATGGTGTGTCGGAACATCGTAATCGTACTTTATTAGATATGGTGCGATCTATGATGTCTCTTACTGATTTACCGCTATCGTTTTGGGGTTATGCTTTAGAGACGGCTGCGTTCACTTTAAATAGGGCGCCATCTAAATCCATTGAGATGACACCTTATGAACTATGGTTTGGCAAGAAACCCAAATTGTCGTTTCTTAAAGTTTGGGGCTGCGATGCTTATGTGAAAAAACTTCAACCTGATAAGCTCGAAACCAAATCCAAGAAATGTGTCATCATAGGATACCCAAAGGAGACTATTGGGTACACCTTCTATCACAGATCCGAAGGCAAAATATTCGTTGCTAAGAATGGATCATTTCTAGAGAAGGAGTTTCTCTCGAAAGAAGTGAGTGGGAGGAAAGTAGAACTTGATGAGGTAATTGTACCTTCTCCCGAATTGGAAAGTAGTTCATCACAGAAATCAGTTCCAGTGATTCTTACACCAATTAGTGAGGAAGCTAGTGATGATGATCTTGAAACTTCTGATCAAGTTACTACCGAACCTCGTAGGTCAACCAGAGTAAGATCCGCACCAGAGTGGTACTGTAATCCTGTTCTGGAGGTCATATTACTTGACCATGATGAACCTACGAACTATGAGGAAGTGATGATGAGCCCAGATTCCATGAAATGGCTCGAGGGCATGAAATCTGAGATGGGATCCATGTATGAGAACAAAGTGCGGACTTTGGTTGACTTGCCCGATGATCGGCAAGCAATAGAAAATAAATGGATCTTCAAGAAGAAGACTAACGCTAACGGTAATATTATTGTCTACAAAGCTCGACTTGTTGCGAAAGGTTTTCGACAAGTTCAAGGAGTTGACTACGATGAGACCTTCTCACCCATAGCGATGCTTAAGTCTATCCGAATCATGTTAGCAATTGCCGCATTTTATGATTATGAAATTTGGCAAATGGATGTCAAAACTACATTCCTTAATGGATATCTTAAAGAAGAGTTGTATATGATGCAACCAGAAGGTTTTGTCGATCCAAATGGTGCTAACAAAGTGTGCAAGCTCCAGCGATCCATTTATGGACTGGTGCAAGCCTCTCGGAGTTGGAATATAATCTTTGATAGTGTGATCAAAGCATATGGTTTTATACAGACTTTTGGAGAAGCATGTATTTACAAGAAAGTGAGTGGGAGCCCTGTAGCATTTCAGATATTATATGTGGATGACATATTGTTGATTGGAAATGATACTGAATTTCTGAATAGCATAAAAGGATACTTGAATAAGAATTTTTCAATGAAAGACCTCAGTGAAGCTGCTTATATATTGGGCATCAAGATCTATAGAAATAGATCAAGACGCTTAATTGGAGTTTCACAAAGCACATACCTTGATAAAGTTTTGAAGAAGTTCAAAATGGACCAGTCAAAGAAATGGTCCTTGCCTGTGTTACAAGGTGTGAAGTTGAGTCAGACTCAATGTCCGACCACTGCAGAAGATAGAGAGAAAATGAAAGTCATTCCCTATGCCTCAGCCATAGGTTCTATCATGTATGCAATGCTGTGTACCATACCTGATGTGTGCCTTGCTATTAGTTTAGCAGGGAGGTACCAAATTAATCCAGGAGTGGTTCACTGGACAACGGTCAAGAACATCCTAAAATACCTGAAAAGGACTAAGGATATGTTTCTCATTTATGGAGGTGACAAAGAGCTCGTCACAAATGGTTACGTCGATGCATGCTTTAACACTGATCCGGATGACTCTAAGTCACAAACCGGATACGTATTTATATTGAATGGTGGAGCTATCAGTTGGTGCAGTTCTAAGCAGTGCATCGTGGTGGGATCTACGTGTGAAGTATAGTACATAGCTGCTTCAGAAGCAGCAAATGAAGGAGTCTGGATGAAGGAGGTCATATCCGATCTAGGTGTCATGCCTAGTGCATCGGGTCCAATGAAAATCTTTTGTGACAATACTGGAGCAATTGCCTTGGCAAAGGAATCCAGATTTCACAAGAGAACCAAACACATCCAGAGACGCTTTAATTCCATCCGCGATCAAGTCAAGGATGGAGACATAGAGATTTGCAAGATACATACAGATCTGAATGTTGCAGACCCGTTGACTAAGCTTCTCTCATGAGCAAAACATGATCAACACCAAGACTCCATGGGTGTTAGAATCATTACTATGTAATCTAGATTATTGACTCTAGTGCAAGTGGGAGACTGAAGGACATGTGCCCTAGATGCAATAATAAAGTTGTTATTTATATTTCCTTATATCATGATAAATGTTTATTATTCATGCTAGAATTGTATTAACCGGAAACTTAGTACTTGTGTGAATACATAGAAAAAATAGAGTGTCCCTAGTATGCCTCTACTAGGCTAGCTCGTTAATTAAAGATGGTTAACACTAGTAGAAAAAGGGTCTAATGTGAAACTCATTAGTCCCGGTTTGTAATTGAACCGGCACTAATGTGACCATTAGTACCAGTTCCAACGGCTAGGCGGGCGGCGCTCATTAGTACTGGTTCGTGGCGAACCTTTAGTACCGGTTCGTGCCACGAACCAGTATTAAAGAGGTGGTGGCCTTTAGTACGGGTTGGTGGCTTCAACCGGTACTAAAGAGGGGGTCTTTAGTACCGGTTAGAGCCACCAACCGGTACTAAAGGTGGTGTGCTGCCACCCGCAGTGCACAATGTTTAGTCCCACCCCGCTAGTTGAGAGGAGCTCGCACCAGTTTATAAGCCCCGCCGCGGCTACTGTTTCGAGCTCCTCTCTAAGCAGGCCTTTGCGGGCCTATTCAAGTCTTCGGCCCTATGGGGCCTACTGGGCCGTACGGGCCTGCATCCTGGCCCAACTAGAGATTGGGTTTCTAGTCATATGCGGGCCGTGTCGGCCCAGTAGGCGGGCTGTTTTTGCTTTATTTCAAAAACAAAAATAAAAAATCCTTACCAACCGGGACTAAAAGTCCCCCAAACCACGGCGCGCCTCATGCCACGTGGTGGGCCTTTGGTCCCGGTTTGTGTTGAACCGGGACTAAAGGGGGGACCTTTAGTCCCCACTCTTTAGTGCCGGTTCCAGAACCGGTACTAAAGGTCCTTACGAACCGGTACTAAAAGTCGTTTTTCTACTAGTGTAAGTTTCCTGACCATAGACATATGTTGTCATTTGATGAATAGGATCACATCATTAGAGAATAATGTGATGGAAAAGACCCATCCGTTAGCTTAGCATAATGATCATTTAGTTTTACTGCTATTGCTTTCTTCATGACTTATACATGTTCCTCTAACTACGAGATTATGAACTCCCGAATACCGGAGGAACACCTTGTGTGCTATCAAATGTCACAACATAACTGGGTGATTATCAAGATGCTCTACAGGTGTCTTCATGACTTATACATGTTCCTCTAACTACGAGATTATGCAACTCCCGAATACCGGAGGAACACCTTGTGTGCTATCAAATGTCACAACATAACTGGGTGATTATCAAGATGCTCTACAGGTGTCTCCGATGGTGTTTGTTGAGTTGGCATAGATCGATATTAGGATTGGTCACTCCGTGTATCGAAGAGGTATCTCTGGGCCCTCTCGGTAATGCACATCACTATGAGCTTTGCAAGCAATGTGTCTAATGAGTTAGCCACGGGATGATGCATTACGGAATGAGTAAAGAGACTTGCCGGTAACGAGATTGAACTAGGTATGATGATACCGACGATCGAATCTCGGGCAAGTAACATACCGATGACAAAGGGAACAACGTATGTTGTTATGCGGTTTGACCGATAAACATCTTCATAGAATATGTAGGAGCCAATATGAGCATCAAGGTTCCGCTATTGGTTATTGACTGGAGATGTGTCTCGGTCATGTCTACATAGTTCTCGAACCCGTAGGGTCCGCACACTTAACGTTCGATGACGATTTGTATTATGAGTTATGTTTTTTGATGAACCGAAGTTTGTTTGGAGTCCCGGATGAGATCACAGACATGACGAGGAGTCTCGAAATGGTCGAGACATAAAGATTGATATATTGGAAGGTTGTGTTTGGACACCGAAATGGTTTCGGAAAGGTTCGAACATTTTCCGGAGTACCGGGGGGTTACCGGAACCCCCCGGGGGGTTAATCGGCCTTCATGGGCCCTAGTGGAAGAGAGGAGGCGGTGGCCGGGTGGAGGCGTGCGCCCCCCAAGCCCAATCTGAATTGGAATAGGGTTGGGGGATGGCCCCCCTTTCCTTCTTCTCCTCCTTCTTTTCCCCCCTTTCCCCTTCTTCGAAAAGGAAAGGGGGGTGAATCCTACTTGGACCGGGAGTCCAAGTAGGACTCCCCTCTTGGCGCACCCCCTCTAGGGCCGGCCTCCTCTCCTTCCCCCTTTATATACATGGGAGGGGGCACCCCAAAGGCATACAAAGTCTTCTCTTAGCCGTGTGCGGTGCCCCCTCCAAAGTTACACATCTCGGTCATATCGTCGTAGTGCTTAGACGAAGCCCTGCGCCGGTAACTTCATCATCATCGTCGCCACGCCGTTGTGCTGACGGAACTCTCCCACGTCATCAAATGGATCAAGAGATCGAGGGACGTCATCGAGCTGAATGTGTGCTGAACACGGAGGTGCCGTACGTTTGGTGCTTGGATCGGTTGGATCGCGAAGACGTTCAACTACATCAACCGCGTTACTAAACGCTTCCACTTTCGGTCTATGAGGGTACGTAGACACACTCTCCCCGCTTGTTGCTATGAATCTCCTAGATAGATCTTGCGTGATCGTAGGTAAAAAATTTAAAATACTGTGTTCCCCAACAGTTCTTCAGTCCTGTAGTTCGTCGGAGCGATGAACACTACGTCCAGAGTGACTCGTCCAGTGCAGCGCGCTTCTTTGTCGGGGATGATTCCTCGAAAGGTAGTGTAGTTGTGTGTGACTCGAGATCTATCGAACTGCATTTTATCGAGGGTGTCCTCGTAAATGAGGTTTAGGCCACTGCCACCGTCCATAAGCGCCTTGGTTAATCTGAATCCATCCACAATGGGGTCGAGGACTAATGCGGCATGTGCTCGGATGGATCGAGTCCTTGGTTCATCCTCCGCGTCGAAGGTGATAGGAGTGTCCGTCTAGGAGCTTGATGTTGTGACCTGGTGGACTTGACGGAGCTCTCGAAGGGATCTTTTCCTTTGATTATTAGAGCAGAAAGTTTCGTAGATGGTTAGGACGATATCACTACAAAAAAAGACACATCCGTGACATTTTGGGCCAAACAAAAAAAATTCTGTCATACTTATGACACTTCTATGATGATAATTGTGACAAAACCCGGTATCATCATAGATGTGGTGGGCTCCTACTTCTATGACAAAAAATCATGACAGAAAATGGGCTTTTCTTCCTAGGCGGGTCGGAGATGCAGCTCCATGACATTCTTTGGGCCGTCCATGACGGAAAAACCATGGTAGAAGCGAGGGCAAGGAAAATATCAGGGTGTTCCCGGTTACGGTGGGTGGTCGGGGCCGAGCGATGCACGGAGGTTTGCGCGTTTCTCTCGTACATGCACGCGCGTGGGTGTGAGGCGTTGGGCTCTAACTGAACCCGAGCGATTGCACTGCAGGCTACGCGTTACTGAACCCGAGCGATCAATCAATGGCTGTTAACTGAACCCGATCGAGCGATTCCTTCGCTACTGCTGCTACCTGAAGCCGATCGATGCTGCCTCTGGATGAATAGTGAGCGTTGCTGGGGGGTTTGGATGAACAGTTCCCGATGGGGGTGGATGAACAGGACCCCGTGGTGTTGCCTCTGGATGAACAGGACCCGATCGATTGAGCCGGTTGGGGCTGGATGAACAGGACCCCGTGGAGGGTTGGATGAACAGGACCACCCCATGGAGGGCTGGATGAACAGTAGACGGTGGAGGGCTGGATGAATAGTAGCCCGTGGAGGGGTGGTTGAACAGGAGCCCGTGGAGAGGGCTGGTTGAATAGTAGTCGATGGAGTAGCGCGCGGTGGAGGCTGGATGAACAGGAGCCCGTGGATGAACAGTCGCAGGTGGAGGCTGGAGGAGGTCGACGGTGGATGAACAGTAGCCCGTGGAGTCCCGTTTTGCGGTACGCCACACCCCTCCTGATGAACAGGACCCCCGTTTCGACCGTAGAGCTCCAACACAAGTCCGTTTCCTCCGTTTTGCGGTATGCCACACCCCTCCCGATCAATAGGACCCTGTTTCGACCGTAGGTGGTCTGTTTCCTCCATTTTGTGGTACGCCAGACCCCTCCCAATGAACAAGATCCCGTTTCGAACGTCGCTGGTCAAACACAAGGCCGTTTCCTCCGTTCTGCGGTACGCCAGGCCTCGTTTCCATCGGCTGTTCTGTCCAAGCCAGTTGGCTCCCACACATTTCGTTGCCTCCCGATGAACACGATGATTCTGTTGCCTCCCCATGAACACGACGATGACGCAGTTTCTCCGTTCCGACCCAGCCATGTACACGAGCCCTGGTCGTACGTACGCGCGAGTAGGCGTTCGAGACCCTGCCTGTATGTACATACGTGGCCGTATTTACTTTCTTGCACCCTGACCGTTGTACGTACGTGTACATGCTACGTGCGCGCCTCTACTATGACACATGTGCGCCTCTACATCGACCAATATGTATGTACATGTTCACGACCAGAATGACAACGCTACGTACGCTCCAACCAGGTGGGTCCTGACTGTCAGGCACTTGCGTGCGAAGATGTAGCTGGTGGGTCCTAGCAGTCAGGGGGGCAAATCATTTTTTTAGCCCGGACGCACTTCCTTGCATGCGAAGATGTAGCTGGTAGGTCCCAGCAGTCAGGGGGAAATGTTTTTTTCGCGAAATACGGTTGCCCGTCCGGTGGGTCCCTGCTGTCAGCTGGAGGAATCATTATTTTCCGCGTAATAAGGAGGCACTTCCTTGCTATGACCATGGACCCAACTGTCAGCCTCTCCACGTACAGTCCACGTTCGATGGAAGTCGTTCCTTAACCACGTTGACCACGCCGCGCCGAGAGCACCACGGCGGTGGACGACGGCGAGGCCTAGGAAGGGGACGACGTGGAGCCGGGGAAGACGCGACAGTGGATGCCCACACGTAGAGGAGTATGAGGGTTCACTGGTTCGCTACGGTGTGAGGCTGCCGTCGCCGCAGAATAACAGGGGGTGTGGGTGAGTAGAGGGATGGCCTGACCAGCGATGGGAGTAGTAGGGGGCGGTGAGGCCCCCGCGGCATCGCAGCCGGCCACGGGAGGCAGGAGCACGAGGCACGACCGACGCTGGTTTGGGCGGCTGGAGCAAGAAGACCAGAGGTTGAAGAAGCACTACGGCCGTTGGATGGACATCGTACGGTCACTTGAGCTAGAATCGTGCATATTGACTAAGTTGACAAAGCCCCCCGTCCCCGTCAACTTAGTAGACCCACAAGTCAGCCTCCCACTATACTGGGTCCCAGCTAGTAGGGGGAGTATTCATTTTTTGTGCGTAATAAGGAGGCACTTCCTTGCGTGCGAAGATATAGCTGGTGGGTCCGAGCTGTCAGCGGTGGTAACGTTTTTTTCATGAAGTACAGAGGCCCTTTCGGTGGGTCCCAGATGTCAGGTGGAGGAATCATTGTTTTGCGCATAATAAGGAGGCGTTTCCTTGCGTGCGGCCATGGGCCCAGCTGTCAGCCTCTCCACGTACAGTCCACTTCAGATGCATGTCGGTCATTGACCACGTTGACCAGGCCGCGTCGAGAGCACCAGGGCAGTGGACGACGACGAGGCCTAGGAAGGGGACGACGCGGAGCCGGGAAAGACGCGGCAGTGGAAGCCCACACGGATAGGAGTACGAGGATTCACTGGTTCGGCTGCGGTGTGAGGCTGTCGTTGCCGCAGAATAACAGGGGGTGTGGGTGAGTAGAGGTATGGACTGGCCAGCGGTGGGAGTAGTAGGGGGCGGTGAGGCCTCCGCGGCATCACTGCCGGCCACGGGAGGCAGGAGCACGCGGCATGACCAGCGCTGCTTTGGGCGGCTGGAGCAAGAAGACCAGATGTTGAAGAAGCACTACGACCGTTGGATGGACATCGTACGGTCACTGCTGCTAGAATTGTTTATATTGACTAAGTTGACAAAGCCCTTGGTACGCGTCAACTTAGTTGGCCCACAGGTCAGCCTCTGAAACGGTGCGCCCCAGATGTCAGGGGGAGGAATCATTTTTTGGGAGGCTGAAGCAAGAATATCTGAGATTGAAGAAGAAGCACGACATCCGTTGGATGGACATCCAACGGCCACAGCTGCCAGAACCGTGTGTTGTTGACAAAGCCTTGCATACACGTCAACTTAGTTTTTTTAGGGTACGCATCAACTTAGAAGGCCCACAAGTGTGTGGCAGAGAACATATAGCCCATTTGCGATTTTTAAGAATGTACAACCCATTTCCTAATTCTAATGGAATTTACTACAGCCCATTTACAGTTTGTTAAAAGTACAACCCATTTTCTAGCTAGGACAACGATTAATAATTTCAACCAACCGCTCAAAACAGAATTCAAAAAAATTCCCACATTTTTATGGGATCCGAAATTTCTAGTCAGATTAAATATAATTTCAAAATAAAGTTGCATTACGTTAAAATCCAACGAAATATTGCATGCGCAACAAGTATTGAAATTAAAATTTTCAAATTCCAAAAATAATATATTTTTTAAACTAATTACGCGTTTGGTGCATTTTTTATAGTTACTGCCTAGTTATTATAATTACAACCCATTTATTATTTCTTAAAGTCCATTTTCTTGTTAATCCTAATGTATACCTCCTAGGAAAGTTTGCAGCCCAGCGGGGTGGAGAATAACAAGTTGACTCGGATATTGTGTACAACTGTCAGCCCAGTTGCATTGCTGATGTTGAAAAAAAGGCCTGTGTAGTACAGTACAACCTAACATGGCTACTCAGCCCACATACAACAACGCCGGAAAGGCCCAAACAAGGCTTCTGTACAACTTTTTGAAGTCACTGAGCTCAATTAATAACTTAAGAAAAAAGTTAGATTATAGTGGAACCTAATTAAAAGATGTCACGAGCAAAGAAATAATTCAACGGTTCCCACTTGTGCGTGTGTGAGAGAGAGAGAGAGAAAGAGAGACCCATCGGTCGATGCTCGTAAATACATCTTTCAGCCATATGCATTGTTGATGATCAGTAAAAACTTATATAGTTGACACAATCATATAGAACATCATAGCACACTGAACTTGCATACAAAAATTTCACGCAGGCGGCACAATCAGAATGGAAGCAGTGGATCGCTACGGGTAGGGCTATGTTGAAACCAATGAACTCGTACATAACGGTTCATCGTCTTTATCAATGACAGGGAAATATCTTGAATCATGTGCAAAGAAAACAGACAGACAACACAATAAGTTCTGCTAGCACATTAAGTTGACGTACAACCCTTTCTAAAAAAAGTTTAGGTACAAATAAATTAGAAAAGGTCACAATCAAATGTACTGGCACATCAGTGCTTCACACCCATAGCTCAGAGTTAACTAGTATCTGACAAGATTCGGTTGGTACCTCAAATTAGAGCACATCCAGGCAGCCAGCCCTGCCTCTTCTCCCAAAGAAGCAGTGGCCTCCGCCGCGCGATGGAGTAGGCCCTGTGCCATCCATCGTTCCGAGCAACACGGGGAAAGTCTGAGATTGACTCCTGTAATGGACGTCGTCGATGAACCCTGGCACCAGCGGTGGTGGCAGGACTTCGATTGATGGATTGGCCACTTCTTCGACATGCACGAACACTCGATAAAGGTACATCCCTAACGTGGTCCGCGGCGGCCTTGGTGGCGATGAATAGTACAACCCCGGTTCCTGCACTGGTATCTCAACACCAATAACCTTCGGTATGGTGGACGGCTTCTTCATACATGCCATAACCGTCAGAGCCCAGCTGTCTGGAGGAACAAACATACTTACGAGCTCACCTCCAAGGTCATTGATAAGCTCATTCATGGGCTCGTTCCAAGCATGATGAGGCATGCCGTGGAAGGTAAGCTTTGTTAAAAACTCAAGCTTAGAGGTCACCGAGCCCCATCCTGGGTGCCACTGATCAAAGCTCACCAGCGCGCCATTGCAGAACAAACACCGGGAAGATTCGAACACATGACTGCAGTCGAAAGTTGTCCGGAACCTGACGAAGAAATCAGCCGGTGGCGGACAGACTTCGACGAGCAAGTTACTTATTTGGATGCTGTGCACAATGCCAAGAGCTTTGACAAGGTGGTCCGGCGAGATAGGAGGCCGGTCGCCGTTGATGGTTACCATTAGCACTTTGCTGGCAAACTGGTCATCAAGCGCCGCCATGCCACTGTTGAGCGATAGCACGTAGCGACTGAAGGCAGGACGTACCTCAGGATCTCCGGCTCGAAGATCCACGTTGATCGGCGACATAATAGTGCTCTTGAGTACATGGAGTATAGGAGGGGGATTTTGGGGGAAATGGAGTAGGAATCGAGATTCCAGAGGCAGGGGAGGGGCGGGAGATTGGGGATGAAAAGGTAGCATGAATTTCGAACACGCGCCAATATTCTCTCGGCACGCAAGCGCACGAAAACACCAGTGGCGCCCACATGTTGGCCTAAGAGTCCTTATTCTTTCTTTTTTAGAGAGCCCAGCCTTTTTTTGAGGATCTCTTGAGAGCTCGGCCTGAGAGTCATAATTAACCTGTTGGGCATTGCGTTACTACTCGGCCCATATTCAACGACACCTCACTGGCCCAAACAAGTGTACATCATCGAGAAGACACTGAGCTCAAATTATATAATTTGAAAAAGGAGATACACTCTGAACACTAGAGAATGGTGATGCCCTCATTTAGCCAACCAATAGTTTGAGACAATAAACAGTTTGAAACAGCGATATATACAACATTCAAACACTGACTAGTGACTACTACTGACATAAACAACAAGACATGATAGTTCATAAGAAGTCTTGCTACACCACCAAAATGCACCCATATGCAGTGCTCAGACTTTCGTGATCCAAACGAGAATGACATTCTAAACAGAGGGAACTATTACATAGTAAGAGTGACATAGACGAGGATGGCCAAATGACAAGGAATGTGCATAACAAAAGAAAGAACTACCCATCCAGAACAAGCAGCAAAGACAACAAAGTCATTAGAAGAGATGATCCAACACCATCATAATTTGCAGCCCCACTTCTGAGACCAATGATACGGAGACACCAATACTCCACCCTTTCAATGCAACAGCCCAATTACCTATCAACCTGAAGGCTTGAACCACATCACTGCTTGTCGTACTTGAGACATCCAAGGATCAAAGTTAATCTGGATGCCTTTGTCATTCTCACCTTCGTTTGGCTGCAGGCTGTATCGTTGACAATCAGGGGAGTTTGCTCCCGAACTCCTAGGGCTCGCCGTGTAGACACAGTTTTCCATAGCAAACAGAGCCTCTTTGCCATCAAGGTCCTTGCCAACGGTGATCTCCTAGTTAATCGGATAATTGAGTCTGAGAAACAGAGAGTGTGAACCAAGGATGTTTACCCTCCTCCAACTAAAAAATCCCGAAGGCCCCAACAAGCTGGTATCCTGCTCATAGACGTAATAGCCATTGTCCGGATACTCACGTATTTCATGGTGCTTGTATACAGCGGGGTTTTTGCAATATAACTTTTCGGGCTCATGTGTCCGAATGATCATCAGTCTTTTACCATCATCTGATCAAGCAAGGAACTAGTTGTGCTTCCCTGTTTTTGGCAAAGGTAGTGTGATTACAAAGAGCAGTAACTGTAGGGACACTGCATCATATCAAAAAGGACAGGCATTGTTAATGTAAGATCAGCATTGTTCAGAATATGAGTAGGATAATGCAAGAAACAACATTGATATGTCCCTGTTGGAACTGGGAGGAAAATACAGGGAAATGTATACTGGGTTCGAAAATATAGAAGTGCCATGCATGGTTATGCTCATGTTATCTCACAATCGAGTCTTCACGGGAAACTACCATGTCATGCATGTTACGTAATCATGTTCTGTCCTCACAAACAAATTATTCAAGGTAACTAACATACCATGCATTGTTATATACTCGTGTTCCGTGGGCAATTTTTTTTGAGGATATTATTCTAGCCATTGATTGCTGAAGGGTGAATATAGGTATGCACACATGGTAAGTATTACAGGATTTCACTACTTCCAAATATAGAGTTCTCCATATGCACATTTACTTCCCTAATGTGTGGTTAGATGAAACCAACAATGTGGTGCATGTTTCTACATCATGAAAATGAGGAAACTAACATGGCCATTGATACACACTCATATTTAGTAGTAGTATATAGATTACTGTAAAATAAGGAGAATATCCATATATTCCTAACTGTTTGACTATTCAGGGGTACAAATTGGCTGTAATGACATGGTCACAATCGCATGAATTAACTCATTCCAAATATAGCTGATTTACGGCGCCTAAAAATACATTGCCATAGTTCTACTCAAATTCTGCTCAAACAAGGATATTCCAATCATCACAAAAAGTTCAAATAGTGTCATGGCGTCATCATTAACATGAGACGGAAACAACTTACACGCGTCGTGCCAACAATACGTGGTGCCATCTGCTTTGTCGATCGCGTAGATGATGCCATTGTGTTTAATAGCATCACAGAAGTGTGTATCAGCTTTGACGATGATCCACTGCGAGCTGAGTTGTCTCCAGCTAAAGAAGGCACCGGCGTAAAGATAGGCGAGTCCATAGTCGAACAAGGCAATTAGCTTGAAGGCTGCGTAATTCGCATGTCGTGTGGGCACTTGGAAGATTACAATCTTCTGCAAAACAAGGTCCGTCCAACTAACGTGGTAATCTAGATGACTTGGACCATGATGGTAAAACTCTATATAATCCAACGGAGGAAGGATAATCTCATGGGAGGTCTGGAAGTTCACGAGCACCAACCTTTTACCGTCTTCTCTGAAGGCAGCCATCCAGTGGGAGTTCATGCCTACCCAGTACATACCTGCCAAGAAGTTTCGGCCGATGGTGATTGGTTCGAAGTCGAGGGAAATGATGTACGGTGACCCACTACATACCTGCAAAGAAGTTTCGGCTAATGGAGATCGGATTGAAGTCGAGGGGCATCATGTACGCCTCCGTATCATGGTGAGCCAATCTCGCAAGACCAGATAGCAGCAAGCAGGGTGTCTTGAAAAGCTTAGGCCTCGCTTAGACGATGGCCGTGTGCATGTCCTTCAGGCATGCAACCAGCCGCATGGCGCTCAACATATCCATACACGAACAATACAGGTCGAGGACGTCACTGGGGAGATTGCTCCAATCGCGGCTCATATGGATGCTGCGCGGTTCGCGTTCGGCCATGGTGGAGTTTGGAAGGTGGGGGGTTTGGGGGGCTTGATTTACGGGGGAGAAGGCTGTAGGTGCTGGAGCGGCTAGCGAGGGAATAGTGGTACTGGGGAAGGCGAGCGAGGCGACGGTACAAGGGGGCACGGTGAGATGGAGACGGAGATGGAGATGGAGTGGTGCTATGGGAGGGGAGAGGGAGACGAGGCGAGGCATGCTAATGTGCTGTACAGCGGCGGTGACAGACTGCACAGTGCATAGGGTGAGGCTGACTTTGGTAACCCAAACACGCCGCCTGGACTAGTGTCAGGCGCAGGGTGTTGTCACTTCAATGTGAGGACCGGATGAATAGTATTTTGACCATCAAGTGTACCGCAGTTGTACTACTACTACTACTACTAGTAGTAGGAACATGAGTACTCCAGTACTGTATAGCGGAAATAGGTCTCCCGTGATAGCATGCATGTTCACTTCATCCTCCAGGTATCATCCATATTGCGAGCAGAACCAAATTCTCGTGCATGCGGAAGCGCGAAGATGGGCTTTTTTTGATGAGGATAACCGTGTATTCCTTAACCATAGAATGTTGTGTCTCCCACACACGCGCCAATATCCATTTGAACCAGCTACGACACATTTTTTTATCTGTTTGCATAGGCCCCACCTATCAGGAAGGATGGGCACGTACACGAGCAGGTACGACTCCTCAGTCTACCCACATAGCCTTTTCATTTAGTCTACCTAGTCGTCTAATCAACTGCCTACACGCCACTTCTCCCATTTAATTCTCCATCGGGAACCGATTTTCCTTGGCTTCCTCACCTCCCCTTCGTCTTCATTTGCATCCAAACCCCACTGCGTTCACATTTTTTAACCTCTTTAAATACTCATCTACTACTTTAGTTAGACTAGCCATCTAATCCTAATTCTCCAAACCATAGCCCTCCGTTCCAGCGGTTCCAAATGGCGAAAGAGATCGAGATGCAGGTTTTTAGCGTCCAACATGTCCTCATCAAAGGCTGATGACCCACAAGTATAGGGGATCTATCGTAGTCCTTTCGATAAGTAAGAGTGTCGAACCCAACGAGGAGCAGAAGGAAATGATAAGCGGTTTCCAGCAAGGTATTTTCTGCAAGTACTGAAATAAGTGGTAACAGATAGTTTTGTGATAAGATAATTTGTAACGAGCAACAAGTAACAAAACTAAATAAAGTGCAGCAAAGTGGCCCAATCCTTTTGTAGCAAAGGACAAGCCTGGACAAACTCTTATATGATGTAAAGCGCTCCTGAGGACACATGGGAATATCGTCAAGCTAGTTTTCATCACGCTCATATGATTCGCGGTCGGTACTTTGATAATTTGGTATGTGGGTGGACCAGTGCTTGGGTGCTTCCCTTACTTGGACAAGCATCCCACTTATGATTAACCTCTATTGCAAGCATCCGCAAATACAACAAAAGTATTAAGGTAAATCTGACCATAGCATGAAACATATGGATCCAAATCAGCCCCTTACGAAGCAACGCATAAACTAGGGTTTAAGATTATGTCACTCTAGCAACCCATCATCTACTTATTACTTCCCAATGCCTTCCTCTAGGCCCAAATAATGGTGAAGTGTCATGTAGTCGACGTTCACATAACACCACTAGAGGAGAGACAACATACATCTCATCAAAATATCGAACGAATACCAAATTCACATGACTACTGATAGCAAGAATTCTCCCATGTCCTCAGGAAAAAAAGTAACTACTCACAAAGCATAAACATGTTCATAATCAGAGGGGTATTAATGTGCATATAGGATCTGAACATATGATCTTCCACCAATTAAACCAACTACCATCAACTAAAAGGAGTAATTAACACTACTAGCAACCTACTAGCACCAATCCCGGACTTGGAGACAATAATTGGATACAAGAGATAAACTAGGGTTTTGAGATGAGATGGTGCTGATGAAGATGTTGATGGAGATTGCCCTCTCTCGATGAGAGGAGCGTTGGTGATGACGATGGCGATGATTTCCCACTCCGGGAGGGAAGTTTCCACGGCAGAACAGCCCCGCCAGAACCCTAGATTGGCTCCGCCAAGGTTCCGCCTCGTGGCGGCGGAGTTTCGTTCGAGAAGATGGCTTATGACTTTTTTCCCATCGAAAGAGTCCATATAGCAGAAGATGGTCACTGGAGGGCCACCAGGGGGCCCACGATGTAGGGGGCGCGCCCCCACCCTCATGGGCAGGGTGTGCCCCCCTGGTGAAGTTCTTGCGCTCAATGTTTTTTATATATTTGGAAAACATCTTCCATGAAGTTTCAGTACTTTTGGAGTTGTGCAGAATAGGTCTCTAATATTTGCTCCTTTTCCAGCCAGAATCCCAGCTGCCGGCATTCTCCCTCTTTATGTAAACCTTATAAAATAAGAGAGAATAGGCATAAGTATTGTGACATAATGTGTAATAACAGCCCATAATGCAATAAATATTGATATAAAAGCATGATGCATAATGGACGTATCAACTCCCCCAAGCTTAGACCTCGCTTGTCCTCAAGCGAAAATCCAAAATTGAAAAATATGCCCACATGTTTAGAGATGAAGGTGTCGATAAAAATAAAAGACGAACATGAGGGCATCATGTGTTGGGGAACGTAGCATAAATTCAAAATTTTCCTACGTGTCACCAAGATCTATCTATGGAGTCATCTAGCAACGAGGGAGGAGTGGATCTACATAACCTTGTAGATCGCGCGCGGAAGCATTCAAGAGAACGGGGTTGATGGAGTCGTACTCGTCGTGATCCAAATCACCGACGATCCTAGCGCCGAACGGACGGCACCTCCGCGTTCAACACACGTATGGAGCAGCGACGTCTCCTCCTTCTTGATCCAGCAAGGGGGGAGGAGAGGTTGATGGAGATCCAACAACACGACGGCGTGGTGGTGGAAGTAGCGGGATTCCAACAGGGCTTCGCCAAGCGCTGCGGGAGGAGGGAGATGTGACATGGGAGGGAGAGGGAGGCGCCAAGGCTTAGGTATGGTTGCCCTCCCTTCCCCCCACTATATATAGGGCCAAGGGAGAGGGGGAGGGCGCAGCCTTGCCCCTTCCTCCAAGGAAAGGTGCGGGCCAAGGGGGGGGAGGAGTCCATCCTCCCCAAGGCACCTCAGAGGTGCCTAGCGGTACGATACTTGCCCGAGATTCGATCGTCGGTATCCCGATACCTTGTTCAATCTCGTTACCGGCAAGTCTCTTTACTCGTTTCGTAACACATCATCCCGTGATCAACTCCTTGATCACATTGTGCACATTATGATGATGTCCTACCGAGTGGGCCTAGAGATACCTCTCCGTCACACGGAGTGACAAATCCCAGTCTCGATTCACATCATCCCGTGATCAACTCCTTGATCACATTGTGCACATTATGATGATGTCCTACCGAGTGGGCCCAGAGATACCTCTCCGTCACACGGAGTGACAAATCCCAGTCTCGATTCGTGCCAACCCAACAGACACTTTCGGAGATACCTGTAGTGTACCTTTATACCCACCCAGTTACGTTGTGACGTTTGGCACACCCAAAGCACTCCTACGGTATCCGGGAGTTGCACAATCTCATGGTCTAAGGAAATGATACTTGACATTAGAAAAGCTTTAGCATACGAACTACACGATCTTTGAGCTAAGCTTAGGATTGGGTCTTGTCCATCACATCATTCTCCTAATGATGTGATCCCGTTATCAATGACATCCAATGTCCATGGTCAGGAAACCGTAACCATCTATTGATCAACGAGCTAGTCAACTAGAGGCTTACTAGGGACATGGTGTTGTCTATGTATCCACACATGTATCTGAGTTTCCTATCAATACAATTATAGCATGGATAATAAACGATTATCATGAACAAGGAAATATAATAATAACTAATTTATTATTGCCTCTAGGGCATATTTCCAACAGTCTCCCACTTGCACTAGAGTCAATAATCTAGTTCACATCGCCATGTGATTAACACTCTTAGGTCACATCGCCATGTAACCAACATCCAAAGAGTTTACTAGAGTCAATAATCTAGTTCACATCACTATGTGATTAACACTCAATGAGTTTTGGGTTTGATCATGTTGCTTGTGAGAGATGTTTTAGTCAACGGGTCTGAACCTTTCAGATCCGTGTGTGCTTTACAAATCTTTATGTCATCTCCTAGATGTAGCTACCACGCTCTATTTGGAGCCATTTCAAATAACTGTTCTACTTGGAGTTATTCTAAATTGTTGCTCCATTATACGTATCCGGTATCTCTACTCAGAGCTATCCGGATAGGTGTTAAGCTTGCATCGACGTAACCCTTTACGACGAACTCTTTTACCACCTCCATAATCGAGAAAAATTCCTTAGTCCACTAGTTACTAAGGATAACTTTGACCACTGTCCTGTGATCCATTCTTGGATCACTCTTGTACCCCTTGACTGACTCATGGCAAGGCACACTTCAGGTGCGGTACACAGCATAGCATACTGTAGAGCCTACATCTTAAGCATAGGGGACGACCTTCGTCCTTTCTCTCTATTTTGCCGTGGTCGAGCTTTAAGTCTTAACTTCATACCTTACAACTCAGGCAAGAACTCCTTCTTTGATTGATCCATCTTGAACACCTTCAAGATCATGTCAAGGTATGTGCTCATTTGAAAGTACCATTAAGCGTTTTGATCTATCCTTATAGATCTTGATGCTCAACGTTCAAGTAGCTTAATCCAGGCTTTCCATTAAAAACACTTTCCAAATAACTCTGCATGCTTTCTAGAAATTCTTCGTCATTTCTGATCAACAATATGTCAACAACATATATTTATCAGAAATTCTATAGTGCTCCCACTCACTTCTTTGGAAATACAAGTTTCTCATAAACTTTGTATACACCCAAAATCTTTGATCATCATCAAAGCATACATTCCAACTCCGAGATGCTTACTCCAGTCCCTAGAAGGATTGCTGGAGCTTTGCATACTTATTAGCATCTTTCAGGATTGACAAAACCTTCCGGTTTGTATCACATACAACCTTTCCTCAAGAAAATCGTCGAGGAAACAATGTTTTAACATCCTATCTGCAAGATTTCATAAATAATGCAGTAATCGCTAATACAATTCCAACAGACTCTTAGCATCGCTACGAGTGAGAAAGTCTCATCGTAGTCAACTCCTTGAACTTGTCGGGAAACATCTTAACGACAAGTCGAGCTTTCTTAATGGTGATACCTACCATCATTGTCCGTCTTCGTTTTAAAATCCATATGTACCTAACAGTCTTACGACCATCAAGTAGTTCTTCCAAAGTCTACACTTTGTTTTCATACATGGATCCTCTCTCGGATTTTATGGCCTCGAGCCATTTATCGGAATCTGGGCCCACCATCGCTTCTCCATAGCTCGTAGGTTCATTGTTGTCTAGCAACATGACTTCCAAGACAGGATCACATACCACTCTGAAGTAGTACGCATCCTTGTCATCCCACGAGGTTTGGTAGTGACTTGATCTGAAGTTTCATGATCACTATCATAAGCTTCCACTTCAATTGGTGTAGGTGCCACGGGAACAACTTCCTGTGCCCTGCCACACACTAGTTGAAGAGACGGTTCAATAACCTCATCAAGTCTCCACCATCCTCCCACTCAATTCTTTCGAGAGAAACTTTTCCTCGAGAAAGGACCCGATTCTAGAAACAATCCCTTATTGCTTTCGAATCTGAGACAGGAGGTATACCCAACTGTTTTGGGTGTCCTATGAAGATGCATTTATCCGCTTTGGGTTCGAGCTTATCAGCCTGAAACTCTTTCACATAAGCGTCGCAGCCCCAAACTTTTAAGAAATGACAGCTTAGGTTTCTCTAAACCATAGTTCATACGGTGTCATCTCATCAGAATTACGTGGTGCCCTATTTAAAGTGAATGTGGTTGTCTCTCATGCCTAACCCATAAACTATCGTGGTAATTCGATAAGAGACATCATGGTATGCATCATATCCAATAGGGTGCAGTTATTATGTTCGGACACACCATCACACTATGGTGTTCCAGGCTGTATTTAGTTGTGAAACAATTTCCACAATGTCTTAATTCTGTGCCAAACTCGTAATTCAGACATTCATCTCTATGATCATATCATAGATATTTTATCCTCTGGTCACGACGATCTTTCAACTTCACCCTGAAATTACTTGAACCTTTCAATAATTCAGACTCGTGATTCATCAAGTAAATATACTCAACATCTACTCAAATCATCTGTGAAGTAAGAACATAACGATATCCACTACATGCCTCAGCACTCATTGGACTGCACACATCAAAATGTATTACTTCCAACAAGTTGCTTTCTATTTTACTGAAAACGAGGCTTTCAGTCATCTTGCCCATGTGGTATGATTTGCATGTCTCAAGTGATTCAAAATCAAGTGAGTCCAAATGGTCCATTTGCATGGAGTTTCTTCATGCATATACACCAATAGACATGGTTCGCATGTCTCAAACTTTTCAAAAACGAGTGAGCCCAAAGATCCATCAACATGGAGCTTCTTCATGCGTTTTATACCGATATGACTTACGTGGCAGTGCCACAAGTAGGTGGTACTATCATTACTATCTTTTGGCATGAACATGTGTATCACTACGATCGAGATTCAATAAACCATTCATTTTAGGTGTAAGACCATTGAAGGTATTATTCAAATAAACAGAGTAACCATTACTCTCTCCTTAAATGAATAACCATATTGTGATAGACATAATCCAATCATGTCTATGATCAACGCAAACACCAATCTCGATGGTAGAGGGAGCGTGCGATGCTTGATCATATCAACCTTGGAAACACTTCCAACACATATCGTTAGCTCACCTTTAGCTAGTCTCCGTTTAATCCGTAGCTTTTATTTCGAGTTACCAACACTTAGCAACTGAACCGGTATCTAATACCCTGGTGCTACTAGGAGTACTAGTAAAGTACACATTAACACAATGTATATCCAATATACTTCTATCGACCTTGCCAGCCTTCTCATCTACCAAGTATCTAGGGTAATTCTGCTCCAGCGGCTGTTCCCCTTATTACAGAAGCACTCAGTCTCGGGTTTGGGTTCAACCTTGGGTTTCTTCACTAGAGCAGCAGCTGAATTGTCGTTTCATGAAGTATCCCTTTGTTCCCTTGCCCTTCTTGAAACTAGTGGTTTCACCAACCATCAACAATTGATGCTCCTTCTTGATTTCTACTTTCGCGGTGTCAAACATCGCGAATATCTCAAGGATCATCATATATGTCCCTGATATATCATAGTTCATCACGAAGCTCTAGCAGCTTGGTGGTAATGACTTCGGAGAACCATCACTATTTCATCTGGAAGATCAACTCCCACTCGATTCAAGCGATTGTTGTACTCAGACAATCTGAGCACAAGTTCAACAATTGAGCTTTTCTCCCTTAGTTTGCAGGCTAAGAAAATCGTCGGAGGTCTTATACCTCTTGACGTGGGCACGAGCCTGAAATCCCAATTTCAGCCCTCGAAACATCTCATATGTTTCGCGACGTTTCAAAACGTCTTCGGTGCCTCAACTCTAAGCCGTTTAACTGAACTATCACATAGTTATCAAAATGTGTATGTCAGATGTTCGCAACATCATAGACAACGTTCGAGGTTCAGCACACTGAGCGGTGCATTAAGGACATAAGCCTTCTATGAAGCAATGAGGACAATCCTCAGTTTACGGACCTAGTCCGCATAATTGCTACTATCAACTTTCAACTAAATTTTCTCTAGGAACATAACTAAACAGTAGAACTGAAGCGCGAGCTACGACATAATTTGCGAAGACCTTTTGACTATGTTCAGGATAATTAAGTTCATCTTATGAACTCCCACTCAGATAGACATCCCTCTAGTCATCTAAGTGATTACATGATCCGAGTCAACTAGGCCGTGTCCGATCATCACGTGAGACGGACTAGTCAACATCGGTGAACATCTTCATGTTGATCGTATCTACCATACGACTCATGCTCGACCTTTCGGTCTCTTGTGTTCCGAGGCCATGTCTGTACACATGCTAGGCTCGTCAAGTCAACCTAAGTGTTTCGCGTGTGTAAATCTGTCTTACACCCGTTGTATGTGAACGTTAGAATCTATCACACCCGATCATCACGTGGTGCTTCGAAACAACGAACTGTCGCAACGGTGCACAGTTAGGGGGAACACTTTCTTGAAATTTTAATGAGGGATCATCTTATTTACTACCGTCGTTCTAAGCAAATAAGATGCAATAAACATGATAAACATCACATGCAATCAAATAATAGTGACATGATATGGCCAATATCATATAGCTCCTTTGATCTCCATCTTGGGGCTCCATGATCATCTTGTCACGTCATCGACATGCAAGTTGTGATCCTATTACAAGAACATGATCAATCTCATACATCACATATATCATTCATCACATCCTTTTGGCCATATCACATCACATAGCATACCCTGCAAAAACAAGTTAGACGTCCTCTAATTGTTGTTTGCATGTTTTACGTGGCTGCTATGGGTTTCTAGCAAGAACGTTTCTTACCTACGCAAAACCACAACGTGATATGCCAATTGCTATTTACCCTTCATAAGGACCCTTTTCATCGATCCGATCCGACTAAAAGTGGAGAGACAAGACACCCGCTAGCCACCTTATGCAACTAGTTGGCCATGTTCAGTCGGTTGGAAAACACGGTCTCACGTAAGAGGTTAACGTGCTAAGGGTTCCGGTCCCGGGCCGCTTCATCCAATGCCACCGAATCAAGATATACTAGTAACGGTAAGCATATTGAACAATCAACGCCCACAACTACTTTGTGTTCTACTCGTGCATAGAAACTACGCATAAACTTGGCTCTGATACCACTGTTGGGGAACGTAGCATAAATTCAAAATTTTCCTACGTGTCACCAAGATCTATCTATGGAGTCATCTAGCAACGAGGGAGGAGTGGATCTACATACCCTTGTAGATCGCGCGCGGAAGCGTTCAAGAGAACGGGGTTGATGGAGTCGTACTCGTCGTGATCCAAATCACCGATGATCCTAGCGCCGAACGGACGGCACCTCCGCGTTCAACACACGTACGGAGCAGCGACATCTCCTCCTTCTTGATCCAGAAAGGGGGGAGGAGAGGTTGATGGAGATCCAACAACACGATGGCGTGGTGGTGGAAGTAGCGGGATTCCAACAGGGCTTCGCCAAGCGCTGCGGGAGGAGGGAGATGTGACATGGGAGGGAGAGGGAGGCGCCAGGGCTTAGGTATGGTTGCCCTCCCTTCCCCCCACTATATATAGGGCCAAGGGAGAGGGGGAGGGCGCAGCCTTGCCCCTTCCTCCAAGGAAAGGTGCGGGCAAAGGGGGGGAGGAGTCCATCCTCCCCAAGGCACCTCGGAGGTGCCTTCCCCCTTTAGGACTCTTCCTTTTTCCCCTTCTCTTGGCGCATGGGCCTCTTGGGGCTGGTGCCCTTGGCCCGTATAGGCCAAGGCGCACCCCCTACAGCCCATGTGGCCCCCCGGGGCAGGTGGCCCCACCCGGTGGACCCCCGGGACCCTTCTGGTGGTCCCGGTACAATACCGGTGACCCCGAAACTTGTCCCGATGGCCGAAATAGCACTTCCTATATATAATTCTTTACCTCTGGACCATTCCGGAACTCCTCGTGACGTCCGGGATCTCATCCGGGACTCCGAACAACTATCGGGTTACCGCATACTAATATCTCTATAACCCTAGCGTCACCGAACCTTAAGTGTGTAGACCCTACGGGTTTGGGAGACATGCAGACATGACCGAGATGACTCTCCGGTCAATAACCAACAGCAGGATCTGGATACCCATGTTGGCTCCCACATGTTCCACGATGATCTCATCGGATGAACCACGATGTCAAGGACTTAATCAATCCCGTATACAATTCCCTTTGTCTAGCGGTACGATACTTGCCCGAGATTCGATCGTCGGTATCCCGATACCTTGTTCAATCTCGTTACCGGCAAGTCTCTTTACTCGTTCCGTAACACATCATCCCGTGATCAACTCCTTGATCACATTGTGCACATTATGATGATGTCCTACCGAGTGGGCCCAGAGATACCTCTCCGTCACACGGAGTGACAAATCCCAGTCTCGATTCGTGCCAACCCAACAGACACTTTCGGAGATACCTGTAGTGTACCTTTATACCCACCCAGTTACGTTGTGACGTTTGGCACACCCAAAGCACTCCTACGGTATCCGGGAGTTGCACAATCTCATGGTCTAAGGAAATGATACTTGACATTAGAAAAGCTTTAGCATACGAACTACACGATCTTTGAGCTAAGCTTAGGATTGGGTCTTGTCCATCACATCATTCTCCTAATGATGTGATCCCGTTATCAATGACATCCAATGTCCATGGTCAGGAAACACATCATCCCGTGATCAACTCCTTGATCACATTGTGCACATTATGATGATGTCCTACCGAGTGGGCCCAGAGATACCTCTCCGTCACACGGAGTGACAAATCCCAGTCTCGATTCGTGCCAACCCAACAGACACTTTCGGAGATACCTGTAGTGTACCTTTATACCCACCCAGTTACGTTGTGACGTTTGGCACACCCAAAGCACTCCTACGGTATCCGGGAGTTGCACAATCTCATGGTCTAAGGAAATGATACTTGACATTAGAAAAGCTTTAGCATACGAACTACACGATCTTTGAGCTAAGCTTAGGATTGGGTCTTGTCCATCACATCATTCTCCTAATGATGTGATCCCGTTATCAATGACATCCAATGTCCATGGTCAGGAAACAGTAACCATCTATTGATCAACGAGCTAGTCAACTAGAGGCTTACTAGGGACATGGTGTTGTCTATGTATCCACACATGTTTCGTGGAGACCATAAAGGGGTGGCAATCGGGGTGGTTCTACATCACCGAGCCGCGCGACACCAACTGGGTGGCAGCCCCCGAGTTTCGATCTGGAATCCCCATGCAGCTCACTTCCTGGAAGGAGAAGGGCCTGTCCTGGGGCTCATCGGTGGAGCTGGACGGACTCCAGAAGTGTATCCGGAAGATGATAGGCAAGAAACTCAAGCTTGTCAACATAGTCCAGGTCATGCTCTTCCGTCGGATCCTCCCATGTCAACAACGGGCTTTCAACTTATGGGAGTTCGACCTGGCCCAGCACCAGACTCTACAGGAGCTCTTCGACACGACACATAAGGACGTCTGGAGGGTGATGTTCAAGGGCGCTGAGGTCCCTCCTTCTCTTACCGAGGACCACGGGCTAAGCGCGAAGCGCCTTGAGAATTCGATAAGTTCTGTACATCTAGTAGGATATTTATTTCCCATAGCTTAACCATGTGCGGGGTCTGAGCTCCCATGCCTTTGATAGGACTGGGTGGAGACATCGGAGCAGATTAACTGTCTGACCCCTCTGCCCAAAGACCCTGCAGACGCTCTCCTGACGGAGATGCGGACTCCGGCTCCTTATGAGGTGCCGGATAAGACCAAGAAGAAGGCCAAGGGAACCCGAAAGAGTTCTCGGTGCCAGGTGGTATCGGACTCATCGTCCGATAACACCGAGACGCACTCCTCCCGTGAAAACGAGGAGAAGGAAGATGAAGATTCTCCCCCTCCAACCGGGGGAGACAAGAAAAGGAAGGCCGCCCCAACCGGGGAGGCCGAAGGGTCCAAGAAGGGAAGGACTCTCCTTCCGGACTGCTCCACCACCGTCGCCGACGGCGAAGATGAGTGGCTGCTCAGGGCCAAGCCCCTGGCGAAGTCGTAAGTATTCAGATACCAGAGTAACTCATAGCATACCTTTGTCGCACTGCTTCTCTAACGTCAAATATGATTATGCAGTCCGCCCCAAGCCCGTATCGACGTATCATCATCGGACGGTTCCTTGGACTCGTCGGACATGAATAGTGATACACTTCCAACCGCCTCCTCTCCTTGCCCTACGGACAATGCTGAGGTATTGTCTCAAGGGGCACCGAGGCGGGGGGAGACAGTCCCGGAGGCGCCTCAAGGCGACCTTCCGTACTCCAGGAGCAAAGGGAGCAAGGCTCCCGGGGGCTCCAAGTTCGGTCCTCAGCCGAACACCGCGCCGGAACCTCCAGTGGTTCCGGACTCGGGCAGGCGGCCCCCTTCCAAAAGGGGCAAGCCATCCGTGCCGGTGACCTCTGTCCATCCAGAGGCACTAGATGACCTGCTGGGAGCGCTTCGCGGTGCTTCCATCGACGAAGAGCACCGCACTATTATGAGTGCGGTGATCAAGAAGGTTCAGTCCGCCAAGAGCGGACTGACTGTAGCATGTGCCAGCCTTCTAACAGGCTTTGAGGTAAGTATTTAAAATATAGGAAAATATTACCGCATAGAAAGTAGACCCTGATGCTCTGTTTGGTGTTCACAAAGAAAAGCCAAATAGAGGATCAAATAATATCTACAGGAGTCCAATATAAGTATGTATGTATGCGTATGCAGGCTTCACTGCTGACCACTGCCGCACTGACTGCGGAGGTCGCCGCACTGAAGCAGGACCTCGAGCGGTCTGAGAAAGAGCTCGGCCTTGCCAAGAGGCAGCTCGAGGAGAACAAAGGTAAGTAATACCTTGTCTATATAAAAAAGAAAATGTGGTTGCTAAATGACAGGATCATCATGAATGTGCCAGGGGCCACAGCCGAAGTGGCGACCCTGAAGCAAGCGCTGTCCGAGGCCGAAAATGAAGCGGCCGAGGAGCGCACCGAGCGGGAAAAACAAGAGGCACGGGTGGGCGATGTGCAGCAAGGGCTCCAGTCTCTCGTGAAGAGGAAGATAGCGGCGGGTAAGGCATTCAATATGCAAAGCAAGCATGTGAAAGTAAATTACTTGTTACTTACCCGGGTCCGGAGCTCTCCAGGAGCATTCGCAGGTGCCCCGCAGCGTGTCGGATGCCGTGAAGTATTACCAGGCCGAGGAGCGAAGCTCAACGGACAAGTTGTTCTGGTCTCAGTATACTGGGACCGAACACCCGATTCCTATGAGCGACCAGCTGAAGCAACTGGTCGAGCTGCACAAGGCGGCCGAACAGGCCATGAAGGGCTTTATAGTCCGGATGTGGCATGGCGACTCCCTTCCCAACAGCTACTTCAGCCTGGTGAGGCGGCTTTTGGATGCCTGCCCACGGCTAGAAGTCATCAAGCGGTCCGTCTGTATCGAAGGTGCCCGCCGGCCGGCTTTTTCCCGTGCAAAGGTGCACTGGGCCAAGATGGACGCCGAGAAGCTGGTGAAGGAGGGGCCGCCGCAGGGCAAGGAGCATCGCCACCCCGAGAAGTATTATGAGGGTGTCCTGAAGGGCGCCCGTCTTGTGGCGGACGAGTGTGCGAAGGATGTAATTTTTGAATGAACTTGCTCGTGTGATCCTGTATTATGAAAACTTGTTCATGTGCGCTATGCAACGCTTGTTTCAATTTAAAATATTACCTTCTGTGCGGCTGTTTATCAAATCTGAGAGATGGCCAGTCGTCGGCTTTTGCCCCCATGCCACGAGTGTTGGGGTGTTCGGGATAAACCTGAGCACTCTTTTTCCCATTGTTGGGTCCTTCGAGGGAGGTGCTCAGCACAACGAACAAGGCAACCGGACTATAATGCTTTATCACTCTCACTTAGCCATAGAAGTCTACAATTTTAAATTTTGGCGAAGCCCCTAGTATTCGGAAGGCCGAATTCGGGGCGCTATACACGCCTTAAGCCGGACAAAGCCGACTCCTCGCTCTAAGCGGCATAAGTCTTTAGGGACTCGAGACCTCTCGAACAGCGGCCAGCTCTCGCCTTATCATGACAGTCAGTTTTAGCTTTCTCTACTGAGGTGCTTAGCCCAGATGAACCGGGGCACAATCGCAATAGTTCTCCCAGTGCTACCTTAGCCGATATAGCGGAACATAAGGTACCAAAACATGGTAGCCGGGCAAACCCAACTATTGACCCAAGACATGATTCGGAGCTGATGCATATAATGCTATAAGTTCGAGGTGCCGCACTGTCGAAAGTGTTCGGACTTCTCACGCCGTATTATGGGGTATGCTTAAGCCCCTGGCGTATTGGCCGTACCAGAGTGTACGGGTGCTGAATGTCATGAATGAACATATATATCTATATAAAGAAGAATAGAGAATGTGATAATAGTCTAGTGCTATGCATTGTTTATTTAATAAGGTGCGTCGAAGCAGAATGATACAAGTAGTGCGATAAGCAAAAAGTAGGACTATTTGACATGTCCCGTCCAAGGGCAAGCTGAGGAATGGTATTTAAAGCAGGTATTTCACTTGTTATCAGAAGCCACCTGGGAGTTCCGTGGTGCGACGTAGCTTTCTGCCTCCTTGGTTGTTGCATCGTGTGTCCGGCAATCATACTGCCGGATAGGGTTTCCAGAGATTAAAGTCCTGAAAGAGAGAAAAATAACAAAGCGGGAAGCCCCTACTGCGGTTGAGCCGCGTCTTGGGGCGTGCCGTAGTCATGCCACCCTCCCCCCTGTGCCCATGGTATTTTCAATGCGTAATCATGTACGCGTGGCACGGATTTCATCGTTTGGCTGGGACTAGGGTGGGGGCCGCATTGCTATGCGAGCTCGGAATGTGCCAGGTGGTCTTGTTGCCGATTACTTGGGCGCACTTGACGTTGTCTGGGTGTTTAATCGCCAACTGGTGGATTGCCTTAAGAGGCTGCTTTGCGCTTCTGCTGCGAGGGCCGCAGTGTGCTCCTCCGTGCGGAGAGAGCGCTCTGTGTTTCCATTGACTGTGATGACCCCCCGAGGTCCTGGCATCTTGAGCTTGAGGTATGCATAATGCGGTACCGCATTGAATCTCACAAATGCGGTTCGCCCGAGCAGTGCATGATAGCCACTGCGGAATGGGACTATATCAAAGATTAACTCCTCGCTTCGGAAGTTATCCGGGGATCTGAAGACCACTTCAAGTGTGACTGAGCCTGTGCAATGGGCCTCTACACCTGGTATGACGCCTTTGAAGGTCGTTTTTGTGGGTTTGGTCCTTGAAGGGTCTATACCCATTTTGCACATTGTGTCCTGATAAAGCAGGTTCAGGCTGTTGCCGCCGTCCATAAGGACTCGAGTGAGGTGAAATCCGTCAATGATTGGGTCTAGGACCAGTGCGGCGAATCCGCCATGACGGATACTAGTGGGGTGGTCCCTGCGATCGAAGGTGATCGGACAGGAGGACCATGGGTTGAACTTTGGGGCGAGTGGCTCCAACGCATATACGTCCCTTAGCGCACGCTTCCACTCCCTCTTGGGGATGTGGGTTGCGTATATCATGTTCACCGTCCGCACTTGTGGGGGGAACCTCTTCTGTCCTCTGGTGTTCGGCGGCCGGGGGTCCTCCTCGTCATCGCTGTGCAACCCCTTGTCTTTGTTTTCGGCATTTAACTTGCCGGCCTGCTTGAACACCCTACAATCCCTGTTGGTGTGGTTGGCTGGCTTGTCGGGGGTGCCGTGTATTTGACACGAGCGATCGAGTATACGGTCCAAAGTGGACGGGCCCAGAGTGCTTCTTTTGAATGGCTTTTTCCGCTGACCGGGTTTAGAGCCTATGAATCCGGCATTGACTGTCGTATCCTCGGTATTGTCGCTGTTGATGCGGCGCTTGTATTTGTTGCGACGTGACCTGCCATTGCTATCCTTGGTATCCGAAGTACCATGGTTCTTTGATATATTATTGCTGCGAGCCAGACGGCTATCATCTCCCGCGCAAAAGCGGGTCATGAGTGTCGTGAGGGCTGCCATAGATTTCGGCTTTTCCTGGCCAAGGTACCGGGCGAGCCACTCGTCACGGATATTGTGCTTAAAAGCTGCTAGGGCCTCTGCATCCGGATAGTCGATGATTTGATTTTTCTTTGTCAGGAACCGTGTCCAGAATTGCCTGGCCGATTCCTCTGGCTGCTGAATTATGTGGCTCAAGTCATCGGCATCTGGTGGTCGCACATAAGTGCTCTAGAAGTTGTCGAGGAATGCGGCTTCCAGATCTTCCCAATAGCCAATGGATTCTGCTGGCAGGCTATTGAGCCAATGCCGAGATGGTCCTTTGAGTTTGAGTGGGAGGTATTTGATGGCGTGTAGATCGTCACCGTGGGCCATGTGGATGTGCAGGAGGAAGTCCTCGATCCATACCGCAGGATCTGTTGTGCCGTCGTATGATTCGATATTTACGGGTTTGAAACCCTTTGGGATTTGGTGGTCCATTACTTCGTCTGTGAAGCATAGGGGGTGTGCAGCGCCTCTGTACTGGGCTATATCGCGACGCAGCTCAAATGAGTCTTGTCCGCTGTGTTCGGCCCGGCCGGATGTATTTTTACTGTATCCGGCGTGACGGTTATCGTCTCGCATAGTGGCGCGCCCTCATGATTCGTAGATCGATCTTGCGTGTTTTGCTTTGTCCTCCAATACGTCTCGCAGGTCTGGCGTATTTCCCCATGCCTTGACATTTTTATTTCAGTGGCGTCGGGGTGCGGGCTTAGCTTTTGGCTGAAATGCCTCTCTGTCGCGGCCACGAGGTGGCCGATCAGCCGCGTCATACGCTTGGAGATGTATGTTTTGGTGCTTCCTCCTCCAGTCGGGGTAGCAACCTGCGCTTTGGGTAACTCTTGGAGGGGCATTCGAGTTCATATTCCTCAATGTGGTATAGACCCTGGACTGCATCGCTATCTGTCCGATGAGCTCTCAATGTTCATCGCTTTCTGTCCGGGGATATTCGATCATCGACAGCGATGCACTCCAGGGTGAGACTTTTCTCCCCGGACAGATCTTTGTATTCGGCGGCTTCGCACCGCGGGCCAACTCACTTGGCCATCTGAAGCAAATCGAGAGTTACGCCACTGGCCACCAGGTCAGGTTTGGAAGCTTAAACTACACGGCCGACATCCGCGGAGACTTGATCTTCGACGGATTCGAGCCCCTGCCGAGTGCGCCGCACGGTCATGATGAGCATGATTTAGCTCTACCATCGGACGGTGTTCAGGAGACCGCACCGGCAACCGCTCCGACCCTCAATTCGGAGCCAATTGCGCCATCCATGGACGGGTGGATAGACCCCGCCACGGAGGCCGCATTCTCAGCGGCGATCGAGCCAAGTATTGACCTTACCCTTCACGAGAGCCGTGACGCCAAACTGCCAGATTCTTCCCTGGCCACGGACTCCGAACCGCCTACGCCCGTGCCTATCGAATCCGACTAGGCACCGATCATGGAGTTCACCTCCGCGGATATCTTTCAGCACTCGCCCTTCGGCGACATACTGAACTCATTAAGGTCTCTCTCCTTGTCAGGAGAGTTCTGGCCGAACTATGTCCGACAGGATTGGGATGCGGATGACGAAGAAATTCGCCGCCCACCCACCACCCACTTAGTAGCCACTTTCGATGATTTGACCGACATGCTCCACTTCGACTCCGAAGACATCGACGGTATGGACGACGATGTAGGAGACGAACAGGAACCACTGCCCATAGGGCACTGGACAGCCACCTCATCATATGATATATACATGGTGGACACACCCAAAGAAGGCAATGGCGACGGGACAACGGAGGATGACCCCTCCAAGAAGCAACCCAAGCGCCGACGACAGCGGCGCCGCTCTAAGTCTCGCCAAGGAAAAAGCGGTGATACCGGCACAGGAGATAATAGCACTCCGGATAGTGCCGAAGATGACGACAATCTCCTCCAGCAAGATTTAGAGCAGGAGGATGGAGAAGCCAGCCCTCCCGAGAGAGCGGCAGATGGAGAGGCGGAGGATGATAATTACATGCCTCCTTCCGAAGACGAGGCAAGCCTCGATGATGACGAATTTGTCATGCCTGAGGACCCCGTCGAGCAAGAGCGCTTCAAGCGCCGGCTTATAGCCATGGCAAATAGCCTTAAGAAAAAGCAACAACAGCTTCAAGCTGATCAAGATTTGCTAGCTGACAGATGGACTGAAGTCCTTGCGGCCGAGTAATATGAACTCGAACTCCCCTCCAAGAGTTACCCAAAGTGCAGGTTGCTACCCCGACTGGAGGAGGAAGCATTAAAACCTACATCTGCAGCGTATGACGCGGCTGATCGGCCACCTCGTGGCCACGACAGAGAGGCATTTCAGCCAAAAGCTCAGCCCGCACCCCGACGCCACTCAAATAAAAATGTCAAGGCACGGGGAAACACGCTAGACCTGCGAGACGTATTGGAGGACAAAGCAAAACACGCAAGATCAATCTACGGATCACGAGGGCACGCCACTACGCGAGACGATAACCGTCACGCTGGATACAGTAAAAGTAAATCTGGCCGGGCCAAACACAGCGGACAAGACTCATTTGAGCTGCGTCGCGACATATCCCAGTACAGAGGCGCCGCACACTCCCTATGCTTCCCAGACGAAGTAATGGATCACCAAATCCTAGAGGGTTTCAAACCCGTAAATATCGAATCATACGACGGTACAACAGATCCTGCGGTATAGATCAAGGACTTCCTCCTGCACATCCACATGGCCCATGGTGACGATCTACACACCATCAAATACCTCCCACTCAAGCTCAAAGGACCAGCTCGGCATTGGCTCAACAGCCTGCCAGCAGAATCCATTGGCTGTTGGGAAGATCTGGAAGCCGCATTCCTCGACAACTTCCAGGGAACTTATGTGCGACCACCAGATGTCGATGACTTGAGCCACATAATTCAGCAGCCAGAGGAATCGGCCAGGCAATTCTGGACACAGTTCCTGACAAAGAAAAATCAAATCATCGACTATCCGGATGCAGAGGCCCTAGCAGCTTTTAAGCACAATATCCGTGACGAGTGGCTCGCCCGGTACCTTGGCCAGGAAAAGCCGAAATCTATGGCAGCCCTCACGACACTCATGACCCGCTTTTGCGCGGGAGATGATAGCCGTCTGGCTCGCAGCAATAATATATCAAAGAACCATGGTACTTCGGATACCAAGGATAGCAATGGCAGGTCACGTCGCAACAAATACAAGCGCCGCATCAACAGCGACAATACCGAGGATACGGCAGTCAATGCCGGATTCATAGGCTCTAAACCCGGTCAGCGGAAAAAGCCATTCAAAAGAAGCACTCTGGGCCCGTCCACTTTGGACCGTATACTCGATCGCTCGTGTCAAATACACGGCACCCCCAACAAGCCAGCCAACCACACCAACAGAGAATGTTGGGTGTTCAAGCAGGCCGACAAGTTAAATGCCGAAAACAAAGACAAGGGGTTGCACAGCGATGACGAGGAGGAGCCCCGGCCGCCGAACACCGGAGGACATAAGAGGTTCCCCCCACAAGTGCGGACGGTGAACATGATATACGCAACCCACATCCCCAAGAGGGAGCGGAAGCGTGCGCTAAGGGACGTATATGCGTTGGAGCCAGTCGCCCCAAAGTTCAACCCATGGTCCTCCTGTCCGATCACCTTCAATCGCAGGGACCACCCCACTAGTATCCGTCATGGCGGATTCGCCGCACTGGTCCTAGACCCAATCATCGACGGATTTCACCTCACTCGAGTCCTTATGGACGGCGGCAGCAGCCTGAACCTACTTTATCAGGACACAGTGTGCAAAATGGGTATAGACCCCTCAAGGATCAAACCCACAAAAACGACCTTCAAAGGCGTCATACCAGGTGTAGAGGCCCATTGCACAGGCTCAGTCACACTGGAAGTGGTCTTCGGATCCCCGGATAACTTCCGAAGCGAGGAGTTAATCTTCGATATAGTCCCGTTCCGCAGTGGCTATCATGCACTGCTCGGGCGAACCGCATTTGCGAGATTCAATGCGGTACCGCATTATGCATACCTCAAGCACAAGATGCTAGGACCTCGGGGGGTCATCACAGTCAATGGAAACACAGAGCGCTCTCTCCGCACGGAGGAGCACACTGCAGCCCTCGCAGCAGAAGCACAAAGCAGCCTCTTCAGGCAATCCACCAGTTCGGCGATTAAACACCCAGACAACGTCAAGTGCGCCCAAGTAATCTGCAACAAGACCGCCTGGCACGTTCCGAGATCGCATAGCAATGCGGCCCTCGCCCTAGTCCCAGCCAAACGGCGAAATCCGCACCACGCGTACATAATTACGCATTGAAAATACCATGGGCATAGGTGGGGGGCACGACTAAGGCACGCCCCAAAACGCGGCTCAACCGCACTAGGGGCTTCCTGCTTTGTTATTTTTTCTCTCTTTCAGGACTTTACTCTCTGGAAACCCCATCTGGCAGTATGAATGTCGGACACACGATACAACAACCAAGGAGGCAGAAAGCTACGTCACACCATGGAATTCCCAGGTGGTCTCTGATGACGAGTGAAATACCTGCTTTAAATACCATTCCTCAGCTTGCCCTTGGAGGGGACATGTCAAATAGTCCTACTTTTTGCTTATCGCACTACTTGTATCATTCTGCTTCGACGCACCTTTTTGAATAAACAATGCATAGCACTAGACTATTATCGCATTCTCTATTCTTTTTTATATATATGTTCATTCATGACATTCAGCACCCATACACTCTGGTACGACCAATATGCTAGGGGCTTAAGCGTACCCCATAATACGGCGTGAGACGTCCGAACACTTTTGACAGTGGACACCCCGAACTTATAGCATTATATGCATCAGCTCCGAATCATGTCTTGGGTCAATAGTTGGGTTTGCCCGGCTCCCATGTTTTGATACCTTACGTTCCGCAATATCGGCTAAGGTAGCACCGGGAGAACTACTGCGATTGTGCCCCGGTTCATCTGGGCAAGCACCTCAGTAGAGAAAGTTAAAACTGACTGTCATGATAAGGCGAGAGCTGGTCGCTGTTCGAGAGGTCTCGAGTCCCTAAAGACTTATGTCTCTTAGGCCGAGGAGTCGGCTTTGTCCGGCTTAGGCGTGTATAGCGCCCCGAATTCGGCCTTCTAAATACTAGGGGCTTCACCAAAATTTAAAATAGTAGACTTCTATGGCTAAGTGAGAGTGATAAAGCATTATAGTCTGATTGCCTTGTTCGTTGCGCTGAGCACCTCCCTCGAAGGACCCAACAATGGGAAAAAGAGTGCTCAGATTTATCCCGAACACCCCAGCAGTCGTGGCATGGGGGCAGAAGCCAACGACTGGCTAGCTCTCAAATTTGATAAACAGCCGCACAGAAGCTAATATTTTAAATTCAAACAAGCGTTGCATAGCACACATGAACAAGTTTTCATAATACAGGATCACACGAGCCAGTTCATTCAAAAATTACATCCTTCGCACACTCGTCCGCCATAAGACGGGCACCCTTCAGGACACCCTCATAATACATTTCAGGGTGGCGATGCTCCTTGCCCTGTGGCGGCCCCTCCTTCACCAGCTTCTCGGCGTCCATCTTGGCCCAGTGCACCTTTGCACGGGCAAAAGCCCGGCGTGCACCTTCAATGCAGACGGACCGCTTTATGACTTCCAGCCGTGGGCAGGCATCCACAAGCCGCCTCACCAGGCCGAAGTAGCCATTGGGAAGGGAGTCGCCAGGCCACATCCAGACTATAAGGCCCCTCATGGCCTGTTCGGCCGCCTTGTGCAGCTTGACCAGTTGCTTCCACTGGTCGCTCGCAGGCATCGGGTGTTCGGTCCCAGTATACTGAGACCAAAACAACTTCTCTGTCGAGCTTCCCTCCTCGGCCTGGTAGTACTTTGCGGCATCTGACACGCCGCGGGGCAAATCTGCGAATGCTCCTGGAGAGCTCCGGACCCGGGTAAGTAACAAGTAATTTACTTTCACATGCTTGCTTTGCATAATGAATGACTTACCCGCCGCTATCTTCCTCATCGCCTCAATTTCCTGGAGGGCCTTTTCGGCTTCACCCATGGCATGCTTTGTGCTCTCAAGGGCCGCAGCAAACTCAGACTCTCGCGTCTTCGAGTCAAGATCCAAAGGCTCGTGCTTCTTCATGAGAGCCTGGAGCTCTTGCTGCACCTCGCCCACCCGTGCCTCTTGTTTCTCCCGCTCGGTGCGCTCCTTGGCCGCTTTGTTTTCGGCCTTGGACAGTGCTTGCTTCAGGGTCACCACTTCGGTCGTGGCCCCTGGCACATCCATGATGATACTATCATTTTGCAACCACATCTTTTTATATATATATATATACAAGGTATTACTTACCTTTGTTCTCCACGATCTGCCACTTGGCAAGGCCGAGCTCTTTCTCGGACCGCTCGAGGTTCTGCTTCAGTGCGGCGACCTCCACAGTCAGTGCGGCAGAGGTCAGCAGCGAAGCCTGCATACGCATACAGACATACTTATATTAGACTCCTGCAGATATTATTTGATCCTCTATTCGGCTTTTCTTTGTGAACACCAAAAAGAGCATCAGGGGCTACTGTCTATGCGGTAATATTTTCCTATATTTTAAATACTTACCTCAAAGCCTGTTAGAAGGCTGGCACATGCTTCAGTCAGTCCGCTCTTGGCGGACTGAACCTTCTTGATCACCGCACTCATAATAGTGCGGTGCTCTTCATCGATGGAAGCGCCGCGAAGTGCTCCTAGCAGGTTGTCCGGTGCCTCTAGATGGACAGAGGTCACTGGCACAGGCGGCTTGCCCCTCTTGGAAGGGGGCCGCCTACCGGAGTCCGGAACCACTGGAGGTTCCGGCGCGGTGTTCGACTGAGGGCCGAACTTGGAGCCCTTGGGAGTCTTGCTCCCTTTGCGCCTGGAGTCTGGAAGGTCGCCTTGAGGCGCCTCCAGGACTATCTCCCCCCCGGCTCGGTGCCCCTCGAGACAATACCTCCACATTGTCCGTAGGGCGAGGAGAGGAGGCGGTTGGAAGTGACTAACTATTCATATCCGACGAGTCCAAGGAACCGCCCGACGAGGATACGTCGATACGGGCTCAGGGCAGACTGCATGATCATATTCGACGTTAGGAGAAGCAGTGCAATAAAAGTATGCTATGAGTCACTCTGGTATCCGAATACTTACGACTTCGCCATGGGCTTGGCCCTGAGTAACCACTCGTCTTCGCTGTCGGTGGCGGTGGTGGAACAGTCTGGAAGGAGAGTCCTTCCCTTCTTGGACCCTTCGACATCCCCGGTTGGGGCGGCCTTCCTTTTCTTGTCTCCCCCGGCTGGAGGGGGAGAATCTTCATCTTCCTCCTCCTCGTTTTCACGGGAGGAGTGCGTCTCGGAGTTATCGGACAATGAGTCTGATACCACCTGGCGCCGGGAACTCTTTCGGGTTCCCGTGGCCTTCTTCTTGATCTTCTTCTCCGGCACCTCATAAGGAGCCGGGGTCCGCATCTCCGTCAGGAGAGCGTCTGCAGGGTCTTCGGGCAGAGGGGCCGGGCAGTCAATCTTCTCCGATGTCTCCACCCAGTCCTTTCAAAGGCATGGGAGCTCAGATCCCGCACATGGTTAAACTATGGAAAATAAATACCCTATGAGATGTACAGAACTTACCGGATTCGCAGGGCGCGTCACGCTTAGACCGCGGTCCTCGGTAAGGGAAGGGGGACCTCGACGCCCTTGAACATCACCTTCCAGACGTCCTTATGCGTCGTGTCAAAGAACTCGCGTAGAGTCTGGTGCTGGGCCAGGTCGAACTCCCATAAGTTGAAAGCCCGTTGTTGACACGGGAGGATCCGGCGGAAGAGCATGACCTGGACTATGTTGACAAGCTTGAGTTTCTTGCCTATCATGTTCCGAATACACTTCTGGAGTCCGTCCAGCTCCACCGATGAGCCCCAGGATAGGCCCTTCTCCTTCCAGGAAGTAAGCCGAGTGGGGATTCCGGATCGAAACTCGGGGGCCGCCACCCAGTTGGTGTCGCGTGGCTCGGTGATGTAGAACTAGTCCGATTGCCACCCCTTTATGGTCTCCACGTAGGAGCCCTTGAGCCATGTTACGTTGGGCATTTTGCCCACCATGGCTCCGCTGCATTCTGCTTGTTGGCCGCCTACTACCTTCGGTTTGACATTGAAGGTCTTCAGCCACAGGCCGAAGTGGGGCCGGACGCGGAGGAAAACCTCGCACACGACGGTGAACGCCGAGACGTTGAGGATGAAATTCGGGGCCAGGTCATGGAAGTCCAGCCCATAATAGAACATAAGGCCACGGACGAATGGATGGAGGGGAAACCCCAGTCAACGGATGAAGTGGGTGAGGAAAACCACCCTTTTGTAAGGTTTCGGGGTAGGGACGATCTGCTCCGCGGCTGGCAGCCGGTGCGCGATATCCGCGGCTAAGTATACAGTCCCGCATAGCTTTTTGATGTCTCCCTCCGTGACGGAGGAGACCATCCACTTGCCTCCCGCTCCGGACATGTTTTGAGAGAGTTGAGGAGAAGGATGTGGACTTGGGCGCTGGAGCTCGAGTGCGCGAGAATGGATGAGCAAGGAGGAAGAAGGCGTGGGAAGAAAAAGGTGAACCCTTATCCCTTTATAAGGGCGGACGAAAACTATGCGCCCCCACGAGCCTGGTAAAACTCTCTTATCCCCCAAGCGCTGTAATTGATGGCGCGGTTGGGTTACCCATGTCCGTATTGATGGGAATCCCGTAATAAGGGGACACGATCTCTGCTTCGACAAGACGTGCCAAGGAAACCGCCTCGCGAAACACGCTGAGTTTGGTTGTGAAAGACGATTCGAATGGTGACCTGGCTGTTGTGTGATGTCGCACTGCGAAACGCATCGCCAGATTAGATTTGTGGAAATATTATTCTCTCTATGGTTGTATGTGGAACTTGTTTTGTAGAGCCGGACACGATCCTCGTGTTCAAAATCTTCTATGAAGTATTCGGAGGAGGAACCCGCCTTGCAATGCCTAAGACAATCTGCGCGCCGGACTCATCGTCATTCAAGCTTGGTTCAGGGGCTACTGAGGGAGTCCTGGATTAGGGGTTATCCGGACAGCCGGATTATATCCTTTAGCCGGACTGTTGGACTATGAAGATACAAGATTGAAGACTTCGTCCCGTGTCCGGATAGGACTCTCCTTGGCGTGGAAGGCAAGCTTGGTAATACGGATATGTAGATCTCCTTCCTTGTAACCGACTCTGTGTAACCCTAGCCCCCTACGGTGTCTATATAAACCGGAGGGTTTAGTCCGTAGGACCAAGAACAACAATCATACCATAGGCTAGCTTCTAGGGTTTAGCCTCTTCGATCTCGTGTAGATCAACTCTTGTACTACTCATATTATCAAGGACAATCAAGCAGGACGTAGGGTATTACCTCCATCAAGAGGTCCCAAACCTGGGTAAAAAATCGTGTCCCCTGTCTCCTGTTACCATCCGCCTAGACGCACAGTTCGGGACCCCCTACCCGAGATCCGCCGGTTTTGACACCGACAGTTACCGAAGGTTGTTCGGAGTCCCAGATGAGATCCCGGACGTCACGAGGAGTTCCGTAATGGTCCGGAGGTGAAGATTTATATATGGGAAGTCCAGTTTCAGTCGCCGAAATGGTTTCGGGGGTTATCGGTATTGTACCGGGACCACCGAAAGGTGTCCAGGGGTCCACCGGGTGGGGCCACCTGCCCCGGTGGGCCTAGTGGGCTGAACAAGGGAGGGAACCACCCCATGGTGGGATGGTGCGCCCCCCAAGGGGCCCAAGGCACCTAGGATTAGAAACCCTAGGGGGTGGGGGCACCTCCACCTGACTTGGGGGGCAAGTTTCCCCCCCTTGGCCGCCGCCCCTCCCCTGTAGATGGGATCTGGGGGAGCCGGGCCCCTCTCCACTTCCCCTATAAATAGTGGGGGGGTGGAAGGGCTGCCACACCCTTCCCCTGGCACAGCCCTCCCCCTCTCCTACACCTCCTCCTCCTCCACAGCGCTTGGCGAAGCCCTGCCGGAGAACCACGAGCTCCATCACCACCACAAAGTCGTGCTGTCGGAGTTCTCCCTCAACTTCTCCTCTCCCCTTGCTGGATCAAGAAGAAGGAGAGGTCCCCGGGCTGTATGTGTGTTGAACGCGGAGGCGCCGTTGTTCGGCGCTTAGATCGGAATCGACCGCGATCTGAATCGCTGCGTTGACGACTCCACCAACCGCGTTCTTGCAACGCTTCCGCTTAGCGATCTTCAAGGGTATGAAGATGCACTCCCTCTCTCTCGTTGCTAGAATCTCCTAGATTGATCTTGGTGGCACGTAGGAATTTCTTTAAATTATTGCTACGTTCCCAACATCGAAATCATGGGTTTGGGCTACACCATCACCCTCATCCTCGAGAATCATATTGTGCAGAATAACACAACATGTCATCAGCTGCCGCAAAGTTTTCGATTCCTACATCATTGCAGCGCTCCGCACAATTCCCCAACGAGCTTGAAGCACACCAAATGCCCTCTCCACGTCCTTCCTAGCCACTTCCTGCATTATTGCAAAGTGGATCTGTTTATTGCCACACGGCTCGGATATGGTCTTCACAAATGCCGCCCATTGAGGATAGGTACCATCGGCAAGATAGTACCCCATGTTGTAGCCCCAACCGTTGATGGTGTAGTTGCACGGCGGTGATTCCCCATTGCAAAGCCTACTGGACACCGGAGATTGTTGAAGCACATTGATGTCGTTGTGAGAACCGGGTATTCCAAAGAAAGCATGCCAAATCCATAAGTCATGTGATGCCACCGCTTCTAGTATGATGGTAGCCTCTCTGGTGTGACCTTGATACATTCCCAGCAGACCTTTGGGGCAGTTTTTCCATTGCCAATGCATGCAATCAATTGATCCGAGCATTCCTGGAAACCCCCTTGCCTCTCCAATAGCCAACAACTTCTCCGTGTCATGCACATTTGGTTCTATGAGATACTATGATCCAAACACCTCAACCACGACGCGGGCAAATTTGACAGTAGTCTTGAGGCACGTGCTCTCCCCCATCCTGACCATCTCACCAACGGCGTCTGCAGCAGTACCAAGTGCAAGGATCCTCAGAGCAGCCGTGCACTTCTGCTTGGGCGAGAAAGAGAGTTGGCCGCATCAATCCTTTCTCAGCTTGAAGTAGTCGCCGTGTGCCTCCACTCCCTCCACAATGCGCAAAACAATGGTTTCCGCATGTGAAAATGGCGATGAAACCATGGATCATCCGGAAAAGCAGGTGTGGGAGCAAAGTAGTCATTGTTTAGTAACTTTGCTCCGGACACTCTATCCCGGTTGATCACTCCTCTCCCTTTGATTAAGCCCTTGAAGTTGAGAATATGGTCCACTTGCCGGTCCATTTTCTTTTGCATGGTCATGAGCATGATCATGTCCACTTCTTCATCCGAATTCGACGAATCGAAGAACTCATCTTGATTCATGGGTCAAGCTCCGATGATCCGTACTCCTCGTCCGACGGAGCATCGGAATCCATCATTTACCTAAAAAAATCACCATAATTCCGGTCGGTCAATGTGTCGAACACATCAAGCGCAAGGTGGAGCCGAAGAGTTGCCGGACATACCACGGTGGTGTCCGGGCCGGCGACAACGTCCCCCGTGGCGAGGACGGGAGCGCTCTTCCGGAGCTGGCGGCGGAGCTGCGAGTCGGACGACGCGGAGGAGAAAGAACAGAGGAGAGAGCAAATGGATCCGACAGCTCGGGGGGAGGGGGGATTTAGTGCAATTTGGGGTGGGGTCGGTTGTCGGATCCGACGTGACGGGCATGCCCGGGCGCCCCCATATCCGCCCCATATTTGGGCTGGATATGAGGGGTGCCGGTCAGCCCGGACGTTTGAGAGGCCTGCTAGGTCAAAAAATCATGACCGGACGGCCTGTCCGGACGTTTGAAACGGGTTTGAGAGGTCTAGTTGTAGATGCTCTAATAAGGCGCAGATGAAACAAAAGATGTAGTACTTGTCATGCTCTTATGTGTCAAAATCAATGGAGCGTGGAGACGATGGCACCGGTGCTTTGTAAAGAACACCTATCGTGTGTTCAATGAGGACAAGGACGCCAATACTCGTGGAGCACGCTGAGCCAGAATCATGTCCTCCATTTGACACGTGGACCTATCGCATAATCACACGATGCAGCGAATGTACGGCCCCACTGCCGGCCACCTCGTCCTCACCAGCTACCAACCCAGCTGGAGCCTGCACTGGCCCCCAGTATTCAATCTCGACAGATCAGATCACACCAGGCTCGCAAACCACACACATAAATAATTTCCTTACCGCCACTAGGCAAGCCAGCCACGATCCCTCCAGTCCACTCCAGCCCTCGCCGGTCGCCGCCACGACCGATCCCGCCATGGCGACGGCGCCGCCGTCGCGGCTCCTCCTCCTCGCCCTGCTCTCCTGCCTGAGCCTCATCTCCGCCGCCCCGTCGCTCCGGCCGCTCCCGCGCGCCGCCGCCGACGACGGCCTCGCGCGGGCCACCGGCAGCCCCTCGTCGCCTTCGGGGCGAGGCGTGGGCGCGCGGACGTGCTGGTACACGGTGCAGATCAAGACGAGCTGCTCGTCCCCGGCGCGCACGTCGGACGCGATCAGCCTGGCGTTCGGGGACGTGTACCGCGACGAGGTGTACGCGGCGCGGCTGGGCGGCGCCGCCGGCGCGTTCGACCGGTGCGCCACCGACACGTTCAAGATCGGCGGGCCCTGCGGGTACGGCGCCTGCTACCTCTACCTCCGCCGCGCCGGCCGCACCGGGTGGACGCCCGAGTGGGTGAGGGTGTACGAGCCCACCGCCCCCAGCGCGCCCTCCACCTTCCGCTACGGCGACCCGCTCCCCAACAACGTCTGGTACGGCTTCAACCGCTGCCCGCGCCTCGCCTCCTCCACCTCCACCTCGTCGTCGTCTCCTTCCTCTGGCGCTGGTGCTGCGCAGGCGATGTAGCCATGGTCGGAGCAGGTCGTGCGGCTCGTGTATGTATGATGGTTTGTGGATCGAGTACTACATGTGGATTCATTTCTGCTGTGCGTGAGTGATTGCGGCGTGCGCCTGTAATAATCCCGATCGAGATGAAATGCTATATGGTACCACGAATAAAACCTCTCTGTTTTTTGGAATCATCCATTGTACCCCCCGACATTGGCATGCACCTGCGATGTTGCTACCATTCGACTTGTTTCATCGCGTGAACCATCAAAGCATATGCTTCGCATGAATGTCAACGGATCCACGGCGACGGCGTACACGATGCCAATGATCGATCTGGATCCGCTTCCAAGTCAACAGTCTGTTTGGAGAGGGGAAGACATCCTGCGATGCCACAAAAGTCAAATTTACATGTTTCAAGAAAGGAAAAACGATTCTAACCAGCCGACACGCCGAGTCTTCCGCCGGTCGCGCGCGGGTCGTTAGATCCATCCCGATCCAAAGGACCTCGTCGCGCCACGCCCCCGCCCCACCCACCGCGAAATCACCCCAGATGCTTCTAGCATGAGTTTTGTTGCAACAACTGTAGAAAGGGTGCGACTTTCATTTCACAATGAGAGAGAGAGAGAGGAGCGACCAGAGGGTGACGACTTTGGCAACGGCTGGAGATAGGGAGCGGCATCCCTGAGGGAGTCCTGGACTGGGGGGAGGGGTCCTCGGGGTGACGGCTCATCTCACATCGGCCGGACTGTTGGGCCACATTGTGTCCGGACCAAAGACCTTTGTGCCTTGGTGTGTACCCCAAGTTAAGGTAGAAGATATGAAGTTTCCTTGATGTAACCGATTATCTATAAACCCTAGTATCCCTGGTGTCTATATATACCAGGAGTTTTAGTCCATAGAGGCTAGGAGAACAATCACCATCCTACTAGCTAGGGTTTATGTGATGCTCCGAGTCCGATGCGCCAGGTGTCTTCCAGTTATTCGCTGTTGTTGCCATGTCATTTATTTGCGTGTTGCATTTTGTCATGTCATCATCCGCATTGCAACCGCATGTTTTCCAAACTCGCGTCCGTCCCGGTCTCCCCGTTCCTTCTGTTGTTCGTTCTGAGCCAAGACACACTTGCACGCGCCCGCGGCACGTCCGAAATAGTATTTTTATAAGTGGCCGGGAAATGTTCCCGGAATCGGTTGAAAGTTGGCATGCGGTGTTTTTATGTTGTCAGTAGGCAGCCTGCCAAGTTTCACCGCATTCGGAGTTTGTTTGATGCCCCAACAGATAACTATAGCGATAATATAGTTGGTCAAACGTCGGACATTTCCGGTCTCCGGAAATAGTCACAGGACTGCACTCCTTCCCCTCTCATCTCAGCCCAACCCTCTCTACAATACTCACACCCCTCGCGCGCGTCCGAAAGCTTTCCCGGACCCGACCCGCTCAGTCATCACCGATGATTCCAGATCATCCCCTAACATCTATAAAATATCTTCGTTTTCTTAATTGGACTTCCTAACCTCTTTATTCTCGCCCGTCCGATTACGATCGGAGGGACCGAATAGCCCTAAGCTAACCCTTCCTATATATATAGGTCCAAACCCTAGTCTAGGCAGTCCCATCCATCCAATCCCTTACCCGCCGCCGCCACTCTCTCTCTCTTGGGATCCTCCCAGATCCCCTCCTCACAAACCCACGCACAGCCAGCCACCTTCCCAGATCCATGAACCATCCACCCATCTGGAGCCGTCAGATCGGCATCCAATGGCTCATGTGCCCCAGTTCGTCTGATCCAACAGCCCCGATCCAGCCTCCCAGCACAGCCATGCTCGAGCGCTCCCGAGGCCGAGCTCCTCCAACCTCGCGACCCCGCGGCCCCCGGCGAACCTCGCCGCCGGCAACCACCACCACCAGCCAACAAGATGAGCACCTGCCGCGCCCTTCCTCCCCTGCTCCTTTCCCTTCCTTCTTTTCCCTCTCTCTCTTACGCGTTCAAGCTCTCTCTTTGTTCTCTTCTTCACAGGGAACCGAGCCTCCATGGCGCCGCCACCTCGTCCCCGTCGTCCTTCATCTCGTCGCCGCCCCGTGCCCATGTCGCCACCGCCGCTGACCTGCTCGCCTCCTCTGCTTCGCCCTTGCGCGAGGAGGACGACCTAGCGCCAAGTTCCTCTTCGACCCCCTCATGCGGACCCCGACGCCACCTCTTTCTGCCGTCGCCGGCAACCAGCAGGTCAGGTCGCCGTGCCCTGCCTCCTCTTCTTCGCGTTCTGCTTCTTCCCGCCGTCTTCTCTCCGTCGTTCTCTCTGTTGTTTTTCTTCAGGTAACAGCAACCTACATGGCCTCGCCTCTTCTTCGAGCAGCGCCATCGCCGGAGTTCCTCGTCGCCGGGACCCCGACCCTCGGACTACCCGAATCCGCCGCGCCCGCTGGTCCCTACCCTTGTATCGTGCCCCTGCTTCCATCTCCGTCGCTGCCGGCTGCATCGAGCAGCAGCAGCGAGCGCGTCGCTCGGCCGTGTCCTGCTCGCGTTAACCATGCCTCGGCCCGGCTCTCCAGATCCGGCCCAAGCCGCTCCCCTCGCCCGGCCTGCCTGCCTTTCCACCGACCTGGGCTTCAGCCCGTGGTGAGCAGCCCAGCCGATCCAGATTTCGGCCCGTGATGTGTTTTTTCGTGGACGAATTTGCTAATTGTCCCGAGACTGCCTGTTTTACAGAAAACCCTTCGCACTGCATGCATTTAATAACTCACAAACCATGCATCATATTAAAATGACTTATATATGTAAAATGCTTAGAATTTTGTGTAGATTCATATTATGCAACTTTCATCCATGTTAAAATTGTTAAAAATATTGTTTGTTTAATTTTGCATAAATGCCATGTTAAAATGGCTTAATTCATAACTAGATAACTGTAACTCGGATTTTAATAAACTTTATATGTAAATGGGGTAGAAAAATGCCTAGTTTAACATGGTGCACTCATCTTGCATGTTTAACAACTCTAAAATATGGTTTAGGGCAGAAAAGTACCAACCTTAAGATATGCACATGGGGATTTTCTGGAATTGTTGTTTGTTGTTTCGGCCTCATTTAAACTTGCCTAAATTGATAGTTTTTATATGCTTCACCCCTTGCCATGTTTAATAACATTTAATATTGTTGGATACATAAACGAGAGAGAACTAAGTAATTGAATATGATGTTTCGTCAATATGTAACTTATTGCATATTGAGCTCCACTTAATTTATAGTATTGTTTGTCCACTTTGCCATGCCATGTTTCATTAAATCGGACATGCATCATACTTGGTTGTGCATCATGCCATGTTTATGTGATGGTTGTTTACTATGTTGCTTCCTTCTTTCCGGGTTGCTTCTCTCGTTAGCTTCGGTTTCGTTTCGGAGTTGTGAGGATTTGTTCGACTATGTCTGTTTGTCTTCTTCATGGACTCGTTCTTCTTCCTTGCGGGATCTCAGGCAAGATGATCATACCCTCGAAAGCACTTCTATCTTTGCTTGCTAGTTGTTCGCTCTATCGCTATGTCGCGCTACCTACCACTTGTTATATCATGCCTCTCACATTGCCATGTCAAGCCTCTAACCCAGCTTCCTAGCAAAGCATTATTTGGCTATGTTACCGCTTTGCTCAGCCCCTCTTATAGCGTTGCTAGTTGCAGGTGAAGTTGAAGTTTGTTCCATGTTGAAACATGGATATGTTGGGATATCACAATATCTCTTATTTAATTAATGCATCTATATACTTGGTAAAGGATGGAAGGCTCTGCCTTATGCCTGGTGTTTTGTTCCACTATTGCCGCCCTAGTTTTCGTCATACCGGTGTTATGTTCCTTGATTTTGCGCCCCTAACACGATGGGGGGTATGGGACCCTCTTGACAGTTCGCTTTGAATAAAACTCCTCCAGCAAGGCCCAACCTTGGTTTTACATTTGCCTAACAACCTATTGCTTTTCCCTTGGGAGTCGCACTCCCGAGGGTCATCTTTATTTTAACCCCCCGGGCCAGTGCTTCTCTAAGTGTTGGTCTGAAACGGACAGCCTGCGGGACCACCTCGGTGAAACTTGAGGGCTGGTTTTACTCGTAGCTTGTCCCATCTGGTCTGCCCTGAGAACGAGATATGTGCAGCTCCTATCGGGATTTGTCGGCATAGTCGGGCGGTCTTGCTGGTTTAGTTTTACCATTGTCGAAATGTCTTGTGCACCGAGTCTGATCGGGTGTCCCGCGATGGAGGATTGTCTTCGCGGATCGTGAGCTTGTGATGGGCTAAGTTGGGACACCCCTGCAGGGTATAAACTTTCGAAAGACGTGCCCACGGTTATGTGGCAGATGGGAATTTGTTAATATGCGGTTGTAGAGAACTTGACACTTGACTTAATTAAAATGCATCAACCATGTGTGTAGCCGTGATGGTCTCTTTTCGGCGGAGTCCGGGAAGTGAACACGGTATTGTGTTATGTATGAATGTAAGTAGTTTCAGGATCACTTCTTGATCACTTCTAGCTTCTTGACCGTTGCGTTGCTTCTCTTCTCGCTCTTATTTGCGTATGTTAGCCACCATACTTGCTTAGTGCTTGCTGCAGCTCCACCTCATTACCTTATCCTACCCATCATCTTAAATAGTCTTGATCTCACGGGGGTGAGATTGCTGAGTCCTCGTGACTCACGGATACTTCCAAACAATTGCAGGTGCCAATGATGCCAATGCAGGCGATGCAACCGAGCTCAAGTGGGAGCTCGATGAAGATCTTGGTCGTTGTCGTCTTTTCCGGTTGATCAGTAGTGGAGCCCAGTTGGGACGATCGGGGATCTAGCATTTGGGGTTGTCTTCTTTTATTTTGGTTCCATAGTCGGACCTTGATTGTACTCTCGATGATGTATGTTTACTTGTTATTTGTGTGAAGTGGCGATTTTAAGCCAACTCTTTATCCCTATCTTATTCAGTACATGGAATTGTGTGAAGATTACCCCTCTTGCGACAAAACCACCATGCGGTTATGCCTCCAAGTCGTGCCTCGACACGTGGGAGATATAGCCGCATCGTGGGCGTTACAGTTTAGTTCCTCTGATCCCGAGGTAGATCAACTCTGTAACTCTCATATACACAAGCAATATAATCAAGTAGGACGTAGGGTATTACCTCCTACAGAGGGCCCGAACCTGGGTAAATACCGTGCTCTGCGTCCCTTGTTCCCCATAGATTCAAGATCCACAGTTCGAGACCCCCTAACCGAGATCCGCCAGTTCTGACACCAACATTGATGCTTTCATTGAGAGTTCCGTTGTCGGATCGACGGAAGGATCGATGGCCACCGATGCCAGGGACGTCTCATCCCCTGGCTGGGCTCTTGCGCCCGGTGACGTTAAGACGCATACTAATCCATCCAGTCCCCTTGGCCAGCATGGAAGTTTCACCCTCGGACAGAGAATCAGGTTTGGGAGCCTAGAGTTCACCGCTGATCGTCAAGGAGACCTTACTCTTGCTAAGCCATCATCTCCCCTCTGACCCCGACGCTTTGACTTTGTAGGCGAAGACCGATGATATACGAAATCTGGCCCTAGACCCAGATTCCGCCAATTCGTAGGCCGAACACCGTCCGGACACTGTCTCGAACAAATTCGGACCGGCCTCACTTCGAATCAGCCCAGAATACTCGGGAAGCATGGACCTCGGGGACCTCTCTAAAGGAAATATGCCCTAGATACAATAATAAAGTTGTTATTTATATTTCCTTATATCATGATAAATGTTTATTATTCATGCTAGAATTGTATTAACTGAAAACTTAGTACTTGTGTGAATACATAGACAAAATAGAGTGTCCCTAGTATGCCTCTACTTGACTAGCTCGTTAATCAAAGATGGTTAAGTTTCCTGACCATAGACATGTGTTGTCATTTGATGAACGGGATCACATCATTAGAGAATGATGTGATGGACAAGACCCATCCGTTAGCTTAGCATAATGATCGTTAAGTTTTACTGCTATTGCTTTCTTCATGACTTATACATATTCCTCTGACTATGAGATTATGCAACTCCCGAATACCGGAGGAACACCTTGTGTGCTATCAAACGTCACAACATAACTGGGTGATTATAAAGTTGCTCTATAGGTGTCTCCGAAGGTGTTTGTTGGGTTGGCATAGATCAAGATCAGGATTAGTCACTCCGAGTATCGGAGAGGTATCTCTGGGCCCTCTCTGTAATGCACATCACTATAAGACTTGCAAGCAATGTGACTAATGAGTTAGTTGCGGGATGATGTATTACAGAATGAGTAAAGAGACTTGCTGGTAAATAGATTGAACTAGGTATGAAGATACCGACAATCTAATCTCGGGTAAGTAACATATCGATGACAAAGGGATAACGTATGTTCTTATTGCGGTTTGACCGATAAAGATCTTCATAGAATATGTAGGAACCAATATGGGCATCCAGGTTCTGCTATTGGTTATTGACCGGAGATGTGTCTCGGTCATGTCTACATAGTGCTCGAACCCGTAGGTCTGCACGCTTAATGTTCGATGATGATTTGTATTATGAGTTATGTGTTTTGGTGACTGAAGTTTGTTCGGAGTCCTGGATAAGATCACGGACATGACGAGGAGTCTCAAAATGGTCGAGAGGTAAAGATTCATATATTGGAAGGTTATATACGGACACCGGAATGGTTCCGAAGAGGTTCGAGGATTTTTTGGAGTACCGGGAGGTTACCGGAACCCCCCGGGAAAGTTAATGGGCCTCATGGGCCATAGTGGAGAGGAGGAGGCAGGCCACGGGAGGTGCCCCCCCCCCCAAGCCAATCCGAATTGGACAATGGGTGGGGGCGCGCCCCCCCCCCCATTCCTTCTCCCTCTCCACCTCTTTCCCCTTCCCCCCTCTTCGTTGGAAGGAAGGGGGGGAGCCGACTAGGACTAGGAGTACTAGTGGGCCTCCCCCCACTTGGTGCGCCCCCTAGGGCCGGCCGACCTCCCCTCTCCTCCTTTATATACGGGGGCGGGGGGCACCCTAAAGACACATCAATTGTTCTCTTAGCCGTGTGCGGTGCCCCCTCCACAGTTTACTCCTCCGGTCAAAGCATCGTAGTGCTTAGGCGAAGCCCTGCGTGGATCACATCACCATCACCGTCACCACGCCGTCGTGCTGACGGAACTCTCCCTTGACCCTCTGCTGGATCAAGAGTTTGAGGGACGTCATCGAGCTGAACGTGTGCTGAACTCAGAGGTGTCGTACGCTCGGTACTAGATCAGTTGGATCGTGAAGACGTTTAACTACATCAACCGCATTAACCTAATGCTTCCGCTTTCGGTCTACGAGGGTACGTGGTTGCTATGAATCTCCTATATAGATCTTGCGTGATCATAGGATTTCTTTTTGAAATTGCATGCTACGTTCCCCAACACTCATGTCCGCAAACAATCTTTAGATCGGATCCGGGCCATGGGAGTCTCCGACGGTCAATCCTCGGTCTATGACTGGATTGGGCTCAAACCTGGCAACATGGAAATTCACACCCCGCCCATCACGCACTTCGTTGCCACCATTGAAGAATTTGCCGAAGGATCGCTATCGCCGAAGCTCACAACAAGTTACATCCGGATCAACGATCGGGCTTCAAGCCTCGAAGAAGGTCCAGAGCCAAACTCTGATCTAAAACATGACCCTAAGTCTCTGATGCCGCCCGCTGATAGTACGGATGCCGGACCCAACACGTCATGTGCTTCAGGGGTCGCGGATACTACCACCAGAGTTCCGGAGACGCAACTCGGGGCAATACGGAATTTCCTCCCACCCAGCACCCATGTCGCGTACTCCCCAGACAATTTGGGTCCTCCAAACATCTGGGATTTGATGTACGTGAAGCAGCATCCTAGAGAGACGGTCCATCACTACTGGGCTAGATTCCTCTTGGTAAAATAAAAAAATCACAAGCTATCGTGACCAAGACATAATTGTGGCCTTTCGGTCAAACTGTCGAGACGAAGGGATTTTAAATGCCCTCGCCCATCGACGCGTGCAAAGCCTCACCAAATTACCAGACCTGGTAAACAAATATTGCGCCATGGAGAGCACCTGGAAGGAACAACAAATGCACGTGGAGTCAAACCACGCCGAACAGTAAAGTGCAATCCGGGACAAGCATACATATGCATGACGGTCGCTTGAGGATGAGCTTGCCAAAAAAGAAACAGATCCCTCACCAGACCTAGATCGGTCCTGGACGAGCTATTGGATAAGCCATGTCCCATACACTCGGCCCTGTTAAACACACAAATCCAACTCACAGGCTTCGAGCTTGTTGGGTGATTAGACAGGCCACCAAGAGCGACGAAGCTATAATCCACCTTTGAACTCCGAGTAGGGGATCAAACACACCTCCATTCAATGACAATACACTACAAAAAAATACACTTCCGTGATGATACGTGTTTGTCACAGTAGGTCATGTTTTCTGTCATGCATGTACATTCATGACGATTTTATGACAGAATCAAGATAGTCATACATGTGCTATCGTAGAAGTGTTCCATGACATTACCAAAATTATCATCACGAAAGTGTCCACTTCCATGATGATAAATCGCGCGTCACAGAAGTGCTTTCGTCAAGGGTCACCGACACGTGGCATCCACCGTAACGGAACGCCGTTAAGCTATCGGGTCCGGTTTTGGATCCGATAAACCGTTAACAGCCCGGACCAATGGGGATTTTCCACGTGTAAAATCATCATTGGCTGGAGGAAACACGTGTCGGCTCACCGTTGGGACAGATGTCATCCACTCATTGGACCCAAGGCGCCTATGATACGTCGACACGTGGCACGACCCAACAGAGGCGCATTCCTGTGAAAAGGCCTGCCCATTTGACTTGGTCAAAAGGTGGCGGGCTGGCCCACGGAAAGCCTGTTAACGACATGTTCGCATATAGCCCATTTACAACCTGCTAACTCACGGCCCGTTACGGCCTACCGGAATTAGGCCCAGTAGCGTCATCTGGGGCGTCCAATATGATTCCAGCCCGTTTTAACTTCCGGCCCATGTATGGCCCATGACGTATTTCGGCCCATGTATGGCCCATGACGTATGAGTCTCTTTGTAACTCTTGGCCCATTAATGGCCCGTGGTGAAACTGGCCCGTAATGAACAGTGTATCGCTTTATAGCCATTAGCGGCCCATTATTCCATTGGGTCGTTTCTAGCCCGTGTTACCTTTCGGCCTTCTCAGGGCCCATTTATTCTTGGGCTCATTTCCAACATTCGGTTACTTACGGCCCATTACTGGCCTTTTCTGCTTGTGGGCCAAATTCAGCCCATGGATACAGTCGGCCCGTTTTTGGTCCGTTAATTTGTTGGGCCATTTTCATAGCATCATCAAATACGGCCTATTAACGGCCCATTATGGTCAGCCCATAAAACGTATGATTTCCACTCTAGCCCGTTTACGGCCCCTTATACGGCCCGTACAAGGCCCATAGATGAGACGGCCCGTAGAAGGGCCATGGATCCTACGGGACGTAGAAGGCCCATTGACCCGATGGCCCATAGAAGGCCCATGGATCCGATGGCCCATAGAAGGCCCATGGATCCGACGGCCCATAGAAGGCCCATGGATCCGACAGCCGATAGAAGGCCCATGGATCCGACAGCCCATAGAAGACCCACGGATCCGACGGCCATAGAAGGCCATGGATCGTCCATCCCGTAGATGGCCCATGGATCGTACGGCCTGTGGAGGGCCATGGTCACTACAACGTTTGGGCGAGTTGGCCCCCGTTTGAACGATATAGCATATTCAAAGAATTATCCTACTCTATACTATCACCTCTAAAAACATACACTATACAATAAAGAGACTAAGGCATAGAAACATAGAATAATCCTACACTATACAATAAAGAAATTACAGCCGATTATACCCACTGGCATTACGGTTCGGCACCAGTGATAATAAAGCATACACAAACAACAAATTACATACACTGGGCAAATACAGCTCATACATCATGGACGCGCATCAACATAACTTACCATTTGAACTATAATCTCTTCAGAAAATAGGATTGGCCAGATTTAGATAGCACAAATTTCAGTCTGCAAAATCTCCAATTCCTTCATTGTTACCTCAGTGTCTTGTTTCATTTTTGACTCCTGCATCTAATACCTGCATGTCCAGACTCAACTTGTTGATTGTACGTTGAGAATCATGTACACATTGTCTTGCCACCTCTAGTTGATGCTCGAGAACATCAGCACATTCCAATTCCAATCCATAATCATTCGGTAACAACCCTGCCGCACTGCTCACAGATCTTTGTGTTGATGTCACTTCATCCTGAAATATAGTTACAACAGTGAAGCGAGGAAGACAGACTATTTTGTACATGGCAAAATAGGACTAACAATAATGCTACACGTCATGAATCATAAGCAGGTGATATTTTAAAAATTATAAAAAAGGTAGTCTGTGCAGCCTGCATACAGAAATCTCTCTTAGCTCACCAGAGGAGCATGATGTTGGGGCCCAATCCAAAACACAGACATGTTACAAATTTAGACAGCACATTGCGTAGAAGTAAGCAAGCAGTTGGCCATTCTATAGCTCAATTAAAGTCTTAGGGAGCATAATGAACAGCAGAGGGTTTCATACAAACATACTACAACAAGCAAAACTATGCAATCATTAGCCTAGTATAAACTAGATTGTGAGCCTCATGCAATAATAGTTGGTTAATAGACTTCAAAGCTTCAGGCACACTTCGGCAGAGTAATTACTTGGTAAGGCCTTTAATTATGTCAACTAATAGTTATACAAGTACCTAACATCAGACATCATTCTTTGGGCATCTCATTAACCGAGCACAAATAAAGCAATTAAACAGAGCAATATGCCCGAAACAAACAAGGAATTGAACTGTTGAGTTGGATACAGTGACTTACCTTAACAGGTTGAAGAGGCTCAGCGCAACTCCTACTTCTCTTGCAAGGCTCCTTCCTAACATCTTGTACTTGGAAATACTCAATCTTATCCTCATTGCACCCCCTCTGCAAGGTGACACAAACTAGTTAGTCGTCTCCTTGGAAGATAAATATGCATACTTTCCATTCTGTGAACACAAAAGGATGAGACTATAACAAAACAACACCACATAATGAAATATGCCGCATCTCTTGCACTTGCACATAATGAAATGAGCATTTACTATGTCTGCACTATGTAAAAACTAGGCATACCTTCGAACTGGATCTCCAGGTACTCTTGGAGGGCCTACTTTAGTGTACAACCAAACCTTTATGTCACCTATGAGTTAGAAAAGGCCCCACTACAGCAGCCCTTAGTGTTTAAATCATTGACAAGCTCTGTTAGAGTGTTAGGTCAAGAACTTCAAGTAATCAAAGTAAACAGTCCTAGTATGGCTGGCTGATGCAAACAAGCAATTGAACAGATGTGTGAGCAAATCTTACATATCAAGAAAAGAAGCAAAGAAGGAGGCTTAAAGACCATCACTTGACTGACCAGATTTAAGGGGCATTTAAACATCATGTGCAACATATGAACTAACATGAACATTGCATATTCCATATTCTACAATGGAATGCACATATATTAGGTTATGCCCTGTATGATGATGCCTAAATGTACACTATAGCAGGCAGGAGTGATTCATCATTGCATGCACAATTGAATTGCAGGTTAAGGGCCAGTTCTATTCTGCCTTTTCAGAGCTTATTGTCAAAATAAGCCATAAAAGATGTAAAGAAGTCATTTTTGAGTTATGGTCTTGGGCTTAACTAATTTCGCTTTGGAGGGGGGTATTTCGGGTAGAACCTCACAAAAAATTTAAGGGAAGGGGAATAGTGAAATGACTCTGTTGTCTGCCTATATTACACTCAAAATGCAACTGCTGATGCCCGCATCACACCTAACCCTCAAGTAAAAATGAACACACAAGCGTTCATTGCCCTGCCCGCTTGTATATCCTCTCCCCTTTCCCTCTACCTTGATCCCCTGCCTAAAACACTAGGGTTCCTCCAGCGAGCCGTAGCTAGTGGTCCCATCTGGCCTGGTCCTCGATGATGCTCTGTCCAGCTAGGCTACATGGCTGGTGGGTAGGGGCAAATCTCCCTGGCTGCTCCTCCCTCGGGTGTCGCCCCTCATTCTCATGGTCTCCAGCAGCCACTCCACTATGGTTCGTCCAACGCACTACTCCGGCAGGCGCTGCACAACTACGGCTGATGCCCCACTGCGACAGAAGGCACCTTATTCCCCCTCCCCCCTCCTAGGCCGTGGCCTTGAGGTGCTGTTGAAGGATGAGCTCATCCAACAAGGTGAGGATCTCCTCTGAATTTTTGCCAAATTTTCATTCTGATCCACTATACGATGAATTTCTATGAGCTGCTCCTGCCGCTGCTATATGATGAATTGCTATGAGCTACTGATGCTATATGATGAATTGCTATGAGCTGCCGCTGCTGCTATATGATGAATTGCTATGAGCTACTGCTGCTGCTATACGATGAGTTGCTATAAGCTGCTCTTGCTGCTGCTGTATGATGAATTGCTATGAGCTGCTCCTGCTGATACTATACGATGAATTGCTATGAGCTGCTCATGCTGCTGCTATATGATGAATTGCTATGAGCCGCTCCTGCTGCTGCTATATGATGAATTGCTATGAGTTGCTCCTGCTGCTGCTATATGATGAATTGCTATGAGCTGCTCCTGCCGCTGCTATATGATGAATTGCTATGAGCTGCTGCTGGTATATGATGAATTGCACACTACTGCTGCTGCTGTATGATGAGTTGCTATGAGCTGCTGCTGCTATATGATGCTTTCAGGTGGTGTTGCTATATGATAATAACCAGCCACTTGGACCATCGAATTTCAATAAATAATTGTTCTTCATTTAAATGTGGGTCATGCGTTCTTCGTTTAAATTAGGCAATGGGATCTCTATGGAAAACATTGACCAAAGTAGATTGTGCCAACTAGATGATATCTTTGTATTTGCATTTTGAGCAAATAGTGATGGTCTGTTTTCCTATCATATTAATTACTGCACTGGGTTCAATTTTGTGATGTTTGCAAGTCAAATTAATTTTCATATGGGCATCAAAATGAAAAAATATAATGCAATCTAGACTTTTCACTGATCATACCAAAGATAAGCTGAAACCGCAATGAAAAGAACTGGTTGGCTTATTACATGGAGCTTATATTCACAGGTGCTTAGTTTCTTAGGATAACTCGTAATAACTGTCCCTAAGAAACTTGGCCAATAGAACTGACAAACAAATAACATGTCACGATGATTGCAATGGAGGAGTGACGTACCATAGCACACTGTATAGGCTCACCACTGGCTCTCCTTTTTTGCGATGTTCCATGAAATTGCCACATACATCTTGTACTTTTTCATTGTGTAACCCTATCTGCAAGTTGACATGGCTAATTTTAGATATCTCTACATGATAATACATTGCATATCCCTTGCGCATATTTAAACCACCAATTAATGATTGTGTGCGTAGCATAAACTAGCCATGACTCTGTGTGCTGGACTAGCAGGCACTCTAAGGGAGCCTAATGTAGTGCACTGTAATTCCTACATGCCACCTACGATTTTGTGTAATGTACTGCCTCTGTTCCTAAATATATTTCTATGTAGAGATTCCAGCATGGACCACATACATATGTATATAGATGCATTTTCGAGTGTAGATTCATTCATTTTGCTCCGTATGTAGCCTATAGTGGAATCTCTAGAAAGACTTATATTTAGGAACGAAGGTACGAGGTAGTATCATGTATGACATCTACATATCTAATTTAGCAGCTAGTAGTAGAAATCATTGTCTGCACAAAGGGATTACTGGTCAAAAATCCTAGCAAAGCACGCTGGCAGGCACAAAACAATACAAGAGAGAGATGCGCTTACAAGATCATAGCAATGCCTCGGTCCAGGATCTTGGTTGGCCAAGCTGTTAGATCTAGAAGAAACATCATCCTTGTAGTTTTTGCCAGCTGCATAACAGGTAACAACAACCTGTTAGTATATTTGAAGTACATCAGGCAGGTGATGCTGGACGGGTTTAAAGGCAGCAAGTACCTAGGACGTGGCGGGTGCTTGGCATCTTGCCAGACGGTGGGAATCAGGTTTGAAACTTCAAGGGTGATGACTATGTGCTGGCTGTCGGGGTCCGCTAAGGAGATCTTGAACCGTCGAGTAGGGTGTTTGTGGAGCGGCTCCGGTAGGGTGGACTACGGTGTGGGCGAAGCGGATCTGTGGCCGTGGACGAGGGCGTAGGTGAAGTTTCTCCGGTGGTTGGGTTAAGGATGGTGTCAACGATGCGGATCTGCGGCCGTGGATGGGGCGTCAGAAGCTGCTCCGGTAGGTTGGATGAGGGTGCGAGGAAGCGGATCTGAGGCTGTGGACTTGTGAGTTGGCAAAGCGTCCCCAGTAGGGTTGAGAATGATATAGGCGAAGCTACTACGTTGGGGTTGACGATGGTGTCGGCGAAGCGGCTCCAGTAGGGTTGAGGAAGGTGTCGGCGAAGAGGATCAGAGGCCGTCGACGGGGGCGTCAGTGGGGCGGCTCCGGGGGGTGTGGACGAAGCGTCTCCGGTGGGGAGTATGAATGAGCTGCTGCAGATGCGCTATGGTTGACGAGAGTACCGACGAAGCAGATCCGGCGCCGTGGACAAGGCCGGCACTGAATGGGCTGTGGTACAATGGTGGATGAGCAGTCTACTTGTTTCTAGGGGAGGTGGGAGGGGTAGATGCGGCCGCAGAAGCAGATCCAGTGAGGTGGACGCCGCTGGCAGTGAATGGGCTCTGGTATGCCGGTGGATGAGCAGTCTAGGGTATCGAGAGGGGAGGGGTGAAAGGCCGATGAAGTACGGACGACATGATGTGAGATGCTCTGTTGCTGTGGAGTTAGTCGTTTTTGTGGGAGGGGGAGAGGAAATGGGGGTGCCGTGTAGTGGGGGGAACCGGAAGTTACCAAAGCAGCCCCGACCTATTATGTAGATGAGGGCGGTATTGTAACTGTTGGTCTTCGTGAACCAAGGACAGAAGGGGAATTTCGCATGCTAAAGACTAAGGTGGCGGAAATTTTAGAAGGAGGCGGGAGATTTTGCCGCCCGCGGGATCGTTTGTATCCAGTTTCAACTAATTTTGGACTGTGCTAGCGGGAAGGTCATGCGAGACTATGTACACGGGGCACGCGTCAGCAGTTAATAACTGGTGTGAAGTCCACCCCGGAAAAAAGACAATAACTCGGGATGATGCGCCGATAACTTGGACGTTCACACGGGCGCGACCAATCATGCGGGTGTAGTGGCGCGTTCACAAAAAAGGGATCAAACGCTCAACCTATGTATTTCTCGTGTAAATAGATAATTTAGTGCAATTGGTTATTTACTTTAAACATAATGCATTGACGTGTTAGTGTAGAGGCGCACAAAAAGAAATGGATATTGTAGTCCGCTACTTAAAAGTGTTACCTCATATGATTACATAGCCTCCATTTCATAAATTGCGTACCCATTGAATTCATATATGAATATTACATATATTAAATATTACATATATTACTTCATAATAGAACCTTAAATCATCCAAGACTAATGATTTTGAATGCAAGAGTAACAACGGTGCATGTACATGATATCTACATTGGTTGTTTGAAGAAACATCACTATAACTTTAGCATGCACAACTGAAAAGGTTTATTTAAATAGAAAAATGTGATATGTGAGTGTCCAATCTTTATACCGTTGAATCAATATTGTACCTTTGGCCACGATACGAAGTAGATATTGATTTATGTTCAAGCGATGCACGTCCACGATCGCTAGATAGTGATACGTGAATGAATTGTGCAATCTCTCTCACACGCATACATATCTCATTTTCCTGTGGGCATCGGAATCACACACGCGCACTTCCTGTATTTCTCTCCCTCCATCAAGGTTAGAATTCATCTTTCTACCCCATCCTACAAGTCTCTCACACAGAAACACACACGCTCTCTCTGTCGAACACGCCCACCCCTTTAATTCCGCCCACCCACTGCCACTAATGTCTCAAAGTATAATAATGTCTCTCACACATATGCCTAAGGTTAACTTGAGTTCCGGAACCATATGAATACATACAATGGGATTCCAGTAGAGCACCTTTTGTTTTGAGATTTCGCTCTCTCTCTCTATCACACACACACACACACACACACACACACACACACACACACACGCGCGCGCGCGTGCATTCTTTCTTGCTTCATTTTTTCCGACACTTGCATGCACACCGTTTTGTTTATCTTCGTGATGCTTTAAGTATGTGCTACCTCTTGAGCACTTGCGTTGGTTTTCCCTTGAAGAGGAAAGGGTGATGCAGCAAAGTAGCGTAAGTATTTCCCTCAATTTTTGAGAACCAAGGTATCAATCCAGTAGGAGGCCGCGCACAAGTCCCTCGCACCTACACAAACAAATAAATCCTCGCAACCAACACGATAAGGGGTTGTCAATCCCTACACGGTCACTTACGAGAGTGAGATCTGATAGATATGATAAGATAATATTTTTGGTATTTTTATGATAAAGAGAAATAAAAGATGCAAGTAAAATAAATGGCAAAGGAAATAACTAAGTATTGGAAGATTAATATGATGGAATATAGACCCGCGGGCCATAGGTTTCACTAGTGGCTTCTCTCAAGAGCATAAGTATTCACGGTGGGTAAACAAATTACTGTTGAGCAATTGACAGAATTGAGCATAGTTATGAGAATATATAGGTATGATCATGTATATAGGCATCATGTCCGAGACAAGTAGACCGACTCCTGCCTGCATCTACTAATATTACTCCACACATCGACCGCTATCCAGCATGCATCTAGAGTATTAAGTTCATAAGAATAGAGTAACGCTTTAAGTAATGTTGACATGATGTAGAGGGATAAACTCATGCAATATGAAATAAACCCCATCTTATTATCCTCGATGGCAACAATACAATACGTGCCTTGCTGCCCCTACTGTCACTAGGAAAGGACACCACAAGATTGAACCCAAAGCTAAGCACTTCTCCCATTGCAAGAAAGATCAATCTAGTAGGCCAAACCAAACTGATAATTCGAAGAGACTTGCAAAGATAACCAATCATACATAAAAGAATTCAGAGAAGATTCAAATATTGTTCATAGATAAACTTGATCATAAACCCACAATTCGTCGGTCTCAACAAACACACCGCAAAAGAAGATTACATCGAATAGATCTCCAGAAGAGAGGGGGGGACTTTGTATTGAGATCCAAAAAGAGAGAAGAAGCCATCTAGCTAATAACTATGGACCAGTAGATCTGAGGTAAACTACTCACACTTCATCGGAAGGGCTATGGTGTTGATGTAGAAGCCCTCTGTGATCGATGCCCCCTCCGACGGAGCTCCGGAAAAGGCCCCAAGATGGGATCTCGTGGATACAGAAAGTTACGGTAGTGGAATTAGGGTTTTGGCTCCGTATGTGGTAGTTTGGGGGTACGTAGGTATATATAGGAGGAAGGAGTACGTCGATGGAGCAACAGGGGGCCCACGAGGGTGGAGGGCGCGTCCAGGGGGTAGGCGCGCCCCTACCTCATGGCCTCCTGGTTGATGTCTTGACATAGGGTCCAAGTCCTCTGGATCATGTTCGTTCCGAAAATCACGTTCCCGAAGGTTTCATTCCGTTTGGACTCCGTTTGATATTCTTTTTCTACGAAACCCTAAAATCGGCAAAAATAGCAATTCTGGACTGGGCCTCCGGTTAATAGGTTAGTCCCAAAAACAATATAAAAGTGTATAATAAAGCCCAATAATGTCCAAAACAGAATATAATATAGCATGGAACAATAAAAAATTATACATACGTTGGAGACGTATCAAGCACCCCCAAGCTTAATTCCTGCTCGTCCTCGAGTAGGTAAATGATAAAAAGAGAATTTTTGATGTGGAATGCTACTTGGCATAATTTCAATGTAATTCTTCTTAATTGTGGTATGAATATTCAGATCCGAAAGATTCAAGACAAAAGTTCAATATTGACATAGAAATAATAATACTTTAAGCATACTAACTAAGCAATTATGTCTCTTCAAAATCACATGGCCAAAGAAAGTTATCCCTACAAAATCATATAGTCTGGCTATGCTCTATCTTCACCACACAAAGTATTTAAATCATGCACAACCCCGATGACAAGCCAAGCAATTGTTTTATACTTTTGGTGTTATCAAACTTTTTCAATCTTCACGCAATACATGAGCGTGAGCCATGGACATAACACTTTAGGTGGAATAGAATGGTGGTTGTGGAGGAGAGAAAAAGGGGGAAGATAGTCTCACATCAACTAGGCGTATCAACGGGCTATGGAAATGCCCATCAATAGATATCAATGTGAGTGAGTAGGGATTGCCATGCAACGGATGCACTAGAGCTATAAGTGTATGAAAGCTCAACAAAAGGAACTAAGTGGGTGTGCATCCAACTCGCTTGCTCACGAAGACCTAGGGCATTTTGAGGAAGCTCATCATTGGAATATACAAGCCAAGTTCTATAATGAAAAATTCCCACTAGTATATGAAAGTGATAACATAGGAGACTCTCTATTATGAAGATCATGGTGCTACTTTGAAGCACAAGTGTGGTAAAAGGATAGTAGCATTGTCCCTTCTCTCTTTTTCTCTCATTTTTTATTTGGGCCTTTTTTATGGCCTCTTTTTTTATTATTTGGGCTTCTTTGGCCTCTTTGTTTTTTCGTCCGGAGTCTCATCTCGACTTGTGGGGGAATCATAGTCTCCATCATCCTTTCCTCACTTGGGACAATGCTCTAAAAATGATGATCATCACACTTTTATTTACTTGCAACTCAACAATTACAACTCAATACTTAGAACAAAATATGACTCTATGTGAATGCCTCCGGCGGTGTACCGGGATATGCAATGAATCAAGAGTGACATGTATGAAAGAATTATGAATATTGGCTTTGCCCCAAATACAATGTCAACTACATGATCATGCAAAGCAATATGACAATGATGGAGCGTGTCATAGTGATGGTGGAAAGTTGCATGGCAATATATCTTGGAATGCCTATGGAAATGCCATGATAGGTAGTTATGGTGGCTGATTTGAGGAAGGTATATGCTGGGTGTATGATACCGGCGAAAGGTGCGCGGTATTAGAGAGGCTAGCAATGGTGGAACAAATAAAAGTGCGTATGATCCATGGACTCAACCTTAGTCATAAAGAACTCATATACTTATTGCAAAAATCTACAAGTTATAAAAGCAAAGTATTACGCGCATGCTCCTAGGGGGATATATTGGTAGGAAAAGACCATCGCTCGTCCCCGACCACCACTCATAAGGAAGACAATCAATAAATAAATCATGCTCCGACTTCATCACATAACGGTTCACCATACGTGCATGCTACGAGAATCACAAACTTTAACACAAGTATTTCTCAAATTCACAACTACTCAACTAGCATGACTCTAATATTAGCATCTCCATATCTCAAAACAATTATCAAGTATCAAATTTCTCATAGTATTCAACACACTCATAAGAAAATTTTATTATTAATCTTGAATGCCTAACATAATTAAAGCAAATTACCATGCTGTTTTGTAGGACTCTCAAAATAATCTAAGTGAAGCATGAGAGAACAATAGTTTCTATAAAACAAATCCACCGGCGTGCTCTAAAAGATATAAGTAAAGCACTAGAGCAAAAAACTATATAACTCAAAAGATATAAGTGAAGCACATAGAGTATTCTAACAATATACGAATCATGTGTGTCTCTCTAAAAAGGTGTGTACAGCAAGGATGATTGTGGAAAAATAACAAATAAAGACTCAAATAATACAAGATGCTCCAAGCAAAACACATATCATGTGGTAAATAAAAATATAGCTCCAAGTGAAGTTACCGATGGAAGTAGAGGAAAGAGGGGATGCCTTCCGAGGCATCCCCAAGCTTTGGATTTTAGGTGTCCTTAGATTATCTTGGGGTGCCATGGGCATCCCCAAGCTTAGGCTCTTTCCACTCCTTGTTCCACATTCCATCAAAGCTTTCACCCAAAACTTGAAAACTTCACAACACAAAACTTAAAGTACAAAATCTCGTGAGCTCCGTTAGCGAAACAAAACAAAACACCACTTCAAGGTACTGTAATGAACTCATTCTTTATTTATATTGGTGTTAAACCTACTGTATCCAACTTCTCTATGGTTTATAAACTATTTTACTAGGCATAGATTCATCAAAATAAGCAAACAACACACGAAAAACAGAATCTGTCAAAAACAGAACAGTCTGTAGTAATCTGTAGATAACGCAAGATCTGGAACCCCAAAAATTCTAAAATAAATTGATGAACGTGAGAAATTTATCTATTAATAATATGCAAAAATAATTAACTAAATATCACTTTCCAAATAAAAATGGAAGCAGTTCTTGTGAGCGCTAAAGTTTCTGTTTTTTACAGCAAGATTAAAAAGACTTCCCCCAAATCTTCCCAACGGTTCTACTTGGCACAAATACTAATTAAACACAAAAAACACAACCAAAACAGAGGCTAGATAAATTATTTATTACTAAACAGGAGCAAAAAGCAAGGAATAAAAATAAAATTGGGTTGCCTCCTAACAAGCGCTATCGTTTAACGCCCCTAGCTAGGCATAAAAGCAAGGATAGATCTAGGTGTCTTTGGTTTTAGGGAAGAAAAGTGCAAACTTGCTATCTATGGAATTAATCCTTCTATTTTTATAAAGCACAGGGCTATTAATGGTAGAAGAAAGATTAAGTATGTTACGGAAATTTGTATCTAGGCTAGCCTTCATCTCTTTGATAGATTTGTTTTGGTAAGAGAGCAAAAGAGATGTAGATTCAACGTTCTCACTCATGGGGTGCCCAAATATGGTTTTCATCTTTTCATAAGTGTCTACGGCATCCCCTTAAAGAGAACCTTCTTCAAATATAGAATCTAAGACATGCTTAAAAGAAGAAGGTAGGGCAACATAAAAGCTTTTCAAGTAAATTTCAATTTGGTATTGAGGCACATAGCTAGCCCTAATCCTTAATAGTCTATCCCAAGGATCTTTCAAAGATTCATCAAGTACATAACGAAAAATTCCGGAATCATCTTCATCAAAATTATTAAGATTCTCATTGTTAACCCCGGTAGGTCTTTCCATAGCATCTTTATTTATGAGTTTAGCGAGAATAGAAGGATTGTCCAAAGTACTAAAACTCGGGAGAGAACCCCCAACCCTTTTTGATTCCGACATAGCGGAAGAAAGGTGAGCGGAAAAGAGAAGGCGAATAAAATGGCAAGGTGAAGTGGGGGAGAGGAAAACGAGAGGCAAATGGCAAATAATGTAATGCGGGAGATAAGGGTTTGTGATGGGTACTTGGTGTGTTGACTTTTGCGTAGACCTCCCTGGCAATGGCGCCAGAAATCCTTCTTGCTACCTCTTGAGCACTTACGTTGGTTTTCCCTTGAAGAGGAAAGGGTGATGCAGCAAAGCAGCGTAAGTATTTCCCTCAGCTTTTGAGAACCAAGGTATCAATCCAGTAGGAGGCCACACACGAGTCCCTCGCACCTACACAAACAAAGAAATCCTCGCAACCAACGCGATAAGGGGTTGTCAATCCCTACACGGTCACTTACGAGAGTGAGATCTGATAGATATGATAAGATGATATTTTTGGTATTTTTATGATAAAGAGAAATAGAAGATGCAAGTAAAATAAATGGCAAAGGAAATAAATAAGTATTGGAAGATTAATATGATGGAAGATAGACCCGAGGGCCATAGGTTTCACTAGTGGCTTCTCTCAAGAGCATAAGTATTCACGGTGGGTAAACAAATTACTATTGAGCAATTGACAGAATTGAGCATAGTTATGAGAATATCTAGGTATGATCATGTATATAGGCATCACGTCCGAGACAAGTAGACCAACTCCTGCCTGCATCTACTACTATTACTCCACACATCGACCACTATCCAGCATGCATCTAGAGTATTAAGTTCATAAGAATAGAGTAACGCTTTAAGCAAGATGACATGATGTAGAGGGATAAACTCATGCAATATGAAATAAACCCCATCTTGTTATCCTCGATGGTAACAATACAATACGTGCCTTGTTGCCCCTACTGTCACTGGGAAAGGACACCGCAAGATTGAACCCAAAGCTAAGCACTTCTCCCATTGCAAGAAAGATCAATCTAGTAGGCCAAACCAAACTGATAATTCGAAGAGACTTGCAAAGATAACCAATCATACATAAAAGAATTCAGAGAAGATTCAAATATTGTTCATAGATAAACTTGATCATAAACCCACAATTCGTCGGTCTCAACAAACACACCGCAAAAGAAGATTACATCGAATAGATCTCCACAAGAGAGAGGGGGGACTTTGTATTGAGATCCAAAAAGAGAGAAGAAGCCATCTAGCTAATAACTATGGACCCGTTGGTCTGAGGTAAACTACTCACACTTCATCATAAGGGCTATGGTGTTGATGTAGAGGCCCTCCGTGATCGATGCCCCCTCCGATGGAGCTCCGGAAAAGGCCCCAAGATGGGATCTCGTGGATACAGAAAGTTAAGGCGGTGGAATTAGGGTTTTGGCTCCATATCTGGTAGTTTGGGGGTATGTAGGTATATATAGGAGGAAGGAGTACGTCGTGGAGCAACAGGGGGCCCACGAGGGTGGAGGGCGCGCCCAGGAGGGGTAGGCGCGCCCCCTACCTCGTGGCTTCCTGGTTGATTTCTTGACGTAGGGTCCAAGTCCTCTGGATCATGTTCGTTCCGAAAATCATGTTCCCGAAGGTTTCATTCCATTTGGACTCCGTTTGATATTCTTTTTCTGCGAAACCCTAAAATAGGCAAAAAACAACAATTCTGGGCTGGGCCTCCGGTTAATAGGTTAGTCCTAAAAATAATATAAAAGTGTATAATAAATCCCAATAATGTCCAAAACAGAATATAATATAGCATGGAACAATAAAAAATTATAGATACGTTGGAGACGTATCAGTATGCCTCGCACAAATGCTATCTACCTATCCCTTAATATAGCTAGATATGTGTCACACAAACTCCTTCTCCCTACTAGCAAGATGCCCATGCGTTGCACGGAACATCAAGATGCATTTGTATGAGTAGTTTATCTTGTGGGAGAAAAGGATGAACGAGGGAATGCCTTATTTGCGAATGCGGAGAGGGGTGTGGGTATCTTTTTGCAAAATTACCATAGTTTCCTTCCTATCCGTCGAATATAAATTGGATGGCCTATATTGCAGGATGGCAGGAACACCATCATCACCAAACTTTGTTTATAAGAGTAGGATATGTAAGTGTCACTGCCCCCCCCCCCCCCCGACAGACACACCCACACCCACACAACCACACATCCCAACACCGAAGGAGTAGGGTGACACCTCGATCTTGATACTAATCTATCGACTGGCTTCTCTCTCAAACACACACACACGCACACACACACTACCCGACACCGAAGGGGTAGGGTGGCACCTCGATCTTGATAGTAATCTATCTACTCCTCTTTCAAACACACACACACACGCTAGTTGTGCCTTTGTGCCTACCACGCACACTCTCGATACGTCTTTCTCTACCCCCTCCCCCACCCCAACAATGATAGCAGAAGGGTGACAACTCGATCTGATCGTAATATGTCAATTGGTTTCTCTCTCGAACATTGTGTCTCTATGCCTCGCTCAGTAGGCCCCTCGATATGTAGACTTCTCGCGCGCGCACAGCTGTAGTGACGATGACGCTGAACCCAGTGTGCCTCGTTTTTACCGGCCTCATGTGATAGTTTTCACCCTGTTTTCTATTAATTAACAAGGCAACCTTTTCTTTGTTACTACTAGTGAATCTGAAATCATTCGGGGCAGACATAAAATATATCACTTCAACCTAATTATCGCAGTAACTATTTTAAAAGAAACTAGCTAGATGCCCATGCGTTGCACGGAACATCAAGATGCATTTGTATGAGTAGTTTATCTTGTGAGAGAAAAGGATGAACGAGGAAAGGCCGTATTTGTGAACATGGAGAGGGGTGTGGGTATATTTTTGCAAAATTGCCATAGTTTCCTTCCTATCCGTTAGATATAAATCCGACGGCCTATATTGCAGGATTGCACGCACACCATCATCACCAACTCTATTTTCTACTCCCTTTGTTCCTAAATATTTGTCTTTTTAGATATTTCAACAAGTGACTACATATGGAGCAAAATGAGTGAATCTACACTCTAAAATATGTCTACATACACATCCGTATGTGGTAGTCCATTTGAAATCCGAAAAAGACAAATATTTAGGAATGGATGGAGTATAAGAGTAGACATGGAGATATATCTCCAGCATTGTCTACAACAAAAATGTGCTGGACTGGTTAGCACCAGATGCTCGCAATGCGATGACATGAGTTCGAATTCTGTCTTTAACTTTAGATTTTTATACTCCCTCTGTCCCAAATTTCTTGTCTTAGATTTGTCTAGATACGAATGTATCTAATACTAAAATGTGACTTGATACATCCATATTTAGACAAATCTAAGACAAGAATTTTGGACGGAGGGAGTATTATATATTACTTATTTAATATATACTTCTTTCGCTACTGTACTGACAGTGGAACCCACAAAGTACTTAGAATACAAGATTAAGGATGGACTTGTTTCTTTTTAACTTTCTGTACGAAGTTGTAGCTGCCCTGCAAGTCACGTGTACCCTATACATGCAATTAAATTTTTATAGAGGGACAATCGTACACGCAATTAACTCAAATGGATTGGATGTCACTCTATTATTTCCAGCATAAGAGCATCTCCAACGGCAGCCGGCAAATTTCCTCCCGCTTCCTTCCGCGGAGGACGACATCAAACGCCAGCGACATACATTTTCACAACTCTAACCAACCAGATGAAATTCATGCAAATACGGACTGATTTCATATAAGCATGAAGGATTTCATATAAAAAAACTGGATCTTCATATAAACATGATGGATTTCATTACATTTACATGAACTAAGCGGTGCTAATCCTGCTCTCTTGGTATAATTAATACTCCCTCCGTATGGAAATACTTGTCCTAGAAATGGATGTATCTAGACTTATTTTAGTTATAGATACATACAATTTTTCCATTCTTAGAACAAATATTTCCCGCCAGCTGGAGAGGGATTACATAATCTAAATGGCCGCCCGCGGATCCCTTTGTCTTCCTCATGTCCAACAGACACTTGCGAGGTCGACGAAGGTCCTCGGAAGAGACGAAGAAGCAGAGAAACCACCTGAATGCGCAGTTGTCGCCTTGGCGGTGGCCTTCATGGGACCCAAGTGGTGGCGGCCTCCCGTGTTCTACTTCTCCTTGATGATGGCGGCAGACACGGAGAAGCTGGCCACCGACTCGTCGCTCTCCACGCGCCTGGCTTTTGTATCTGCCTGCATGGATCTGCCGCAGGCACGGGAGGCGCGCCCACAGACACTGGTGGCGCGGTACGACGCGGCAGCAACGACGCCCGTACCGGTGTGCTCGCCGCCGTGCCGGCGTGGAGCAACTTGCCACTCCTCATCGAGCTGAACTGGCGCGGCGAGTTGCTGGACCACGCGCCTGCTTGAGGCGGCAACTGGCTCCATCAGGCCAAGCGAGGTTGGTGAAGCACCGAGCGGCCTCGCCCGTATCCGGAGGGCTCGGCGGGCCACCCAGCCGGGTAATATACTGGAGAACGGCTCCTCAGAAGCCATCGGAAGAGTGGAGAAAATGGTGGAGGAGGAGATGGGGGAGCGGCGGAGGGGTGCGATTCTTGCCCGCTGTCTGTCTGGCCTCATGTAAATAGAGGGCGGATGGTAGGAGCTTGGCCGGCGTCTGGCCTCGTTTAAACTGATGGCGGGCGGGAGGAGCTCGGCCGGTGTTGCATTTAATTCTGGCCCGCTCAAGAACGGACGTGTGGCCGGAGTAGGTTTCTCGGTTTGCATGCGGGTTTAACGGAGGGGTTTGATGGAGGCGAGGAGGCGTGTTCAGCCGGGCGTCTAGCGGATGGCACAGTACTATTCGATTTGACAGCGGGCGGCGCAATTCCCGATACGGCTTTAATGCAGACGAGGGAGGGAGTAGCGGTTCCCGAAATGTGAACGACCAATGCATCCTCCTTCAATTAATGCATGAGGGAAGTAATGGGAGGAGGACCGGGAAAAGAGGCTGCACGATGTGAATGCAACGCAGTTTGCCCTCATATAAAGGTGCCCCTCCATTCCAATGCATCTACCACATCGTACGCACCTAAGAATTTGCCTAAGCACCTACACTAAGCGCAAGAGAGCTCACTCCAGACCCATGGCGGCGATGCGCGCGAGTGGCCAGCGGCTGTGCCAGATAGTCCACGACATCGGCCTGCGGTATGGCGCCGAGGATCATCTCCATACGGTGTTGGAGACCGGCTGGTGGATGGCCGCTGTTGACGCCAACTACAACTCTCAGTTGGACCATATGATCGTTGCCACCACCAACAAGTTCACCGTGCTCAAGAAGCTCGCGGACAACATCGCCGTACTCCTCCAGCCCGCGTGCCCGGGCTCCTCATTGCCTGCCACCCTAATCGGCCTCCATGGCCGGAACCTCTGTCAAGCACTGGTGGCCCTGCGAATGCCCGCCGACGCCATGAAGAATGTCCACCTAGAGGTCGCGCTCGCTGCGAGGCGCCTCGCCCTGCAAAAATTCGTCGACCTACACATCCACGTGTATGAGCAAATCGTGTACATAGGTATCTACAAGGCCAATGAGGACGCTACGACATTGGCCTTGCTCAACCGGCTGGAAGCCTTGGATGCCTTTGCTGAGAAGCACCTCGACCTCGCCACAAAAGTCGCCGCTCATTAGCCGCCGGTGGGTGGCCCGACGCACTAAGTTGAGGAGGAGGAGGTCGTATGTTGATGGATGCATCTTTCTTCTTGCCTTTTGTAACCACCACTGTGACCACATCATCATCGTGGCCTTAATTCTAATTGTGTTGTTGCATTCTCGTTCCAGTCAATACCGACATGTGCGATCCCTTTGCTTAATTATATGCATCACTGTAACTAGTACTCCATCCGTCAATTTATAAGTTGTGCTTACCTTTTTCGTCAACTTCGTGCAACGCGCGTGCATCTTGCTAGAAACACTAGAACATGTCGGACCACGTGTGACCAAACCAACGATGCGCCAACCTAGCTACTACGTACCCTGCTTATCTGGCAGAAATAGTCCCGCCCTAGCGTTTCCAATCGTTATTTTCTATCTATCGATCGTGCCAAGGAGCAGAACCAAAATGTTACAATTTATACATGTTTCTCTACTCCTACTCCTATAAAAGACTCAGTTGGTGATGGTGGTGTGTCTGGCATCCGTCATTTGTGACCATTAGATCTGCATCTAACGGCTGTGAGGTAAGTTGTGGAATTTTTGCAACAATAGCCCACTTCTCTACTCCAATTTGCAGAAAACCCCTTATTATCTTGAAAGCAACCACATCCCTCCCTCACCTCATCAAAACAGCCTGAGAAATATATTTTGAGTGAAAAGTACTCCCTCCATTCCTAAATATTTGTCTTTCTAGAGATTTCAATAAGTGACTACATACGGAGCAAAATGAGTGAATCTACACTTCAAAATATGTCTATATAATCCATATGTGATAGTCCATTTGAAATCTCTAAAAAGACAAATATTTAGGAACAGAGGGAGTAATATATTAGGAGTATATCAAAACAATAGTGATTTCTTTCAAGTTTGTGAACAAGTACTACTATTCTACTACTTCGGACCCGTCGCAACGCACGGGCACATTGCTAGTAAAAGGAAAAGGCCCGCTGCGTTCACGTCGCACTCCCCCCCCCCCACACGCTCAGGAATCAGGAGTACTCCACGTCCCATCCGACACGACACATAGCTTAGGGAAGGCGTGTTGCCTAGCATTTTCACTTTCACATGGGACCGCCGTTGAGCAAATCGACTATTGGCAAACCGCACCCCGCCCGCCGCCGGGTTGGAAAACAGAAACGAGGGGAAGATCTAGCTGTAGCATAGAAGCCAAGAAATTTGGTGTCAGATGGGGCTCGTTGATAGAGTAGGAGCATTCCGTACTACTCTACTCCTACTAGTACCAAGTTTGTATTATACAACTAGTACTACCACTATACAACTAGTAGGTACGTGCACAACACATCATCGTAGGAACAAAAAACGGGAAGATCTTGTTTTGGGTGATTTACCTTTTTTTCCAGTCAACGTAGTATGAATAATATGATGTGGGGGGCACCCATGAAGCCTATGTGGCTTGGTTGCATGGCTACGAAAGGTTAGAGAAAAATAAATAGATAATGTGTTTAGAGTGCACTCCACTAAATAGATATACTTTGGATCCATTGCAACAGGCCAACACATCTATATCTATACCCCCTATATAGTGTGTGAATAACTTTGAAAGTTGGTCGTTGGATGGAGCCAATCCGACGGTACAAAGATGGCAAATTCGAGCACTACTAGCCGTTGGATATCATCTACATTCCACCGGATTCTGCCACATGTAGAATCTGGAAGACTCCATGGTTGAATTTCATTCATGACTAACTTTGCCACAACTAAGCTTAGGCAAAGTGTGTCTGCCACAAAAAATGTGGCTAACAAAATGGCCACCACAAGTGTGGCAAGATTTGGCAAGAAGTTGAGTCTATGACATGTGGACCATGTAGCTAGAAAAGTGTGGCAAGCCACAAGTGTAGCAATGAACCAAACACATGCCTGGTGTGTTTGGTAGGGCGTATGAAGGGTGCATGATCCCAAGAGTTCCCTTCTCGACCCACTTTTGGGTGTTTGGTAGAGTGTATGGAGGGTGCATGAGTCCACACTAGCTTAGCATAAATACACTAGAAGCATGCATGAAGAGAGCATACATGAAGAGGGGTGTTGAGTTGAGCATGCATGAAGAGGGAACAACTATGCTAAGACGAGAACGCAACCAAACACACTTGTGGCACGCCTAAGCTTAGGCGTGGAAACCTTAGGCTGCAAACCAAACATCTATACCCCAATATAGTGTGTGAATAACTTTGAAAGTTGGTCGTTGGATGAAGCCAATCCGACGGTACAAAGATGGCAAATCCGAGCACTACTGGCCGTTGGATATCATCTACATTCCACCAGATTTTGCCACATGTAGAATTTAGAAGACTCCACATGTAGAAGCATAATGCACAAACCACCAGAATCTCATGCGTGCAACGCACGTGTACCTTACTAGTAGTTGGTAGTAGTAAGAAACAAATTCCGGGTTTGGCACGAGCTCGTACTATGGGAGCACCACAAGGCCTGCCGCAGGAGTTACATTTCCCTCTCAGGGCCCATGGGACCGAACTTCAGTGGCTTAGTGCCCGGCCGATGAGTCAATGACATGCGAACCTTAAATGCGGCTGGCCCACATGTCATTCTCATGGTGGTGGTGTGGTTCGCGACTCACTCGTTCGAGATGAACCGGCCGATGGTGGTGTGGCCGTGGCGAGGGTGCCACAGCTAGGCGTCAGGGCGTTATGAGGCATAGATGGCCACACCGGCGGGAACTACTTGTAGTACATAAGTACTCTAGCTGAGGATTGATGCCCGGGACGAAATGTGTCACAACCGCTGGATGAAATTTCGATGGTTGGGGAGTACAGATCGGAGAACAGCAGCGGAGCAGGCAAACCGCGTCCAATCGGGTTGCTATGGTAGAAAGTTGATGGTCGCCGCAGTTCAGCTGGCCCGCATGTCATGCACACAAAGGCAGAGGAGCGGTGGGGCCGAGAGGGATGAGGCGCACGTCGGGAGGATGAGGATCCCTACCTAATGTGAACAATCCTACCATTCTGTCACTGACATGTGGGACCCCCAAGTGTGGGTCCCACCTGTAATGTCTGCTACACAACCTTGTTCTTGTAGACGTTGTTGGGCCTCCAAGTGCAGAGGTTTGTAGGACAGTAGCAAATTTCCCTCAAGTGGATGACCTAAGGTTTATCAATCCGTGAGAGGCGTAGGATGAAGATGGTCTCTCTCAAACAACCCTGCAACCAAATAACAAAGAGTCTCTTATGTCCCCAACACACCCAATACAATGGTAAATTGTATAGGTGCACTAGTTCGGCAAAGAGATGGTGATACAAGTGCAATATGGATAGTAGATAATGGTTTTTGTAATCTGAAAATATAAAAACAGCAAGGTAGCAAGTGGTAAAAGTGAGCATAAACGGTATTGCAATGCTAGGAAACAAGGCCTAGGGTTCATACTTTCACTAGTGCAAGTCCTCTCAACAATAATAACATAATTAGATCATATAACTATCCCTCAACATGCAACAAAGAGTCACTCCAAAGTCACTAATAGCGGAGAACAAACGAAGAGATTATGGTAGGGTACGAAACCACCTCAAAGTTATTCTTTCTGATCGATCTATTCAAGAGTCCGTAGTAAAATAACACGAAGTTATTCTTTCCGTTCAATCTATCATAGATTTCGTACTAGAATAACACCTTAAGACACAAATCAAGAAAAACCCTAATGTCACCTAGATACTCCAATGTCACCTCAAGTATCCGTGGGTATGATTATACGATATGCATCACACAATCTCAGATTCATCTATTCAACGAACACAAAGAACTTCAAAGAGTGCCCCAAAGTTTCTACCAGAGAGTCAAGATGAAAACGTGTGCCAACCCCTATGCATAAGTTCACAAGGTCACAGAACTCACAAGTTGATCACCAAAACACACATCAAGTGGATCACGTGATATCCCATTGTCACCACAGATAAGCACATGCAAGACATACATCAAGTGTTCTCAAATCCTTAAAGACTCAATCCGGTAAGATAACTTCAAAGGGAAAACTCAATCCATCACAAGAGAGTAGAGGGGGAGAAACATCATAAGATCCAACTATAATAGCAAAGCTCGCGATACATCAAGATCGTACCACCTCAAGAACACGAGAGAGAGAGAGAGATTAAACACATAGCTACTGGTACATACCCTCGGCCCCGAGGGAGAACTACTCCCTCCTCGTGATGGAGAGCACCGGGATGATGAAGATGGCCACCGGAGAGGGATTGCCCCCTCCGGCAGGGTGCCGGAACGGGTCTAGATTGGTTTTCGGTGGCTACGGAGGCTTCTGGCGGCGGAACTCCCGATCTATTCTGTTCCCCGATGTTTTTAGGGTATATTGATATATATAGGCGAAAGAAGTCGGTCAGGGGAGCCACGAGGGGCCCACGAGGGTGGGGGCGCGCCCAGGGGCAGGCGCGTCTCCCTGCCTCGTGGCCACCTCGAAGCTTCCCTGACGTCTACTCCAAGTCTCCTGGATTGCTTCCGTTCAAAAAATAACTCTCCCGAAGGTTTCATTCCATTTGGACTCTGTTTGATATTCCTTTTCTTTGAAACACTGAAATAGGCAAGAAAACAACAATTTGGGCTGGGCCTTCGGTTAATAGGTTAGTCCCAAAAATAATATACAAGTTTTTAGTAAAGCCCATAAACATCCAAAATAGATAATATAATAGCATTAACCAATCAAAAATTATAGATACGTCGGAGACGTATCAAGCATCCCCAAGCTTAATTCCTGCTTGTCCTCGAGTAGGTAAATGATAAAAACAGAATTTTTGATGTGGAATTCTACCTAACATATTTATCAATATAATCTTCTCTATTATGGCAAGAATATTCAGATCCATAAGATTCAAGACAAAAGTTTAATATTGACATAATAATAATAATATTTCAAGCATACTAACAAAGTAATCATGTCTTCTCAAAATAACATGGCCAAAGAAAGCTATCCCTACAAAATCATATAGTTTGGCTATGCTCTATCTTCATCACACAAAATATTTAAATCATGCACAACCCCGATGACAAGCCAAGCAATTGTTTCATACTTTTGATGTTCTCAAACTTTTTCAATCTTCACGCAATACATGAGCGTGAGGCATGGATATAGCAATATAGGTGGAATAGAATGGTGGTTGTGGAGAAGACAAAAAGGAGGAAGATAGTCTCACATCAACTAGGCATATCAATGGGCTATGGAGATGCCCATCAATAGATATCAATGTGAGTGAGTAGGGATTGCCATGCAATGGATGCACTAGAGCTATAAGTGTATGAAAGCTCAAAAAGGAACTAAGTGGGTGTGCATCCAACTCGCTTGCTCATGAAGACCTGTGGCATTTTGAGGAAGCCCATCATTGGAATATACAAGCCAAGTTCTATAATGAAAGATTCCCACTAGTATATGAAAGTGACAACATAGGAGACTCTCTATCATGAAGATCATGGTGCTACTTTGAAGCACAAGTGTGGAAAAAGGATAGTAACATTGTCCCTTCTCTCTTTTTCTCTCATTTCATTTTTTCATTTTTTATTTGGGCCTTCTTCTTTTTTTGGCCTCTTTTTTTTCTTTTTTTTCGTCTGGAGTATTATCCCGACTTGTGGAGGAATCATAGTCTCCATCATCCTTTCCTCACTGGTACAATGCTCTAATAATGATGATCATCACACTTCTTTTTCACTTACAACTCAAGAATTACAACTCAATACTTAGAACAAAATATGACTATATGTGAATACCTCCGGCGGTGTACCGGGATATGCAATGAATCAAGAGTGACATGTATGAAAGAATTATGAACGGTGGCTTTGCCACAAATACGATGTCAACTACATGATCATGCAAAACAATATTACAATGATGAAGCGTGTCATAATAGATGGAACGGTGGAAAGTTGCATGGCAATATATCTCGGAATGGCTATGGAAATGCCATAATAGGTAGGTATGGTGGTTGTTTTAAGGAAGGTATATGGTGGGTTTATGGTACCGGCGAAAGTTGCACGGTACTAGTGAGGCTAGCATGTGGAAGGGTGAAGGTGCGTAATCCATGGACTCAACATTAGTCATAAAGAACTCACATACTTATTGCAAAAATCTATTAGTTATCGAAACAAAGTACTACGCGCATGCTCCTAGGGGGATAGATTGGTAGGAAAAGACCATCGCTCGTCCCCGACCACCACTCATAAGGAAGGCAATCAATAAATAAATCATGCTCCGACTTCATCACATAACGGTTCACCATACGTGCATGCTACGGGAATCACAAACTTCAACACAAGTATTTCTCAAATTCACAACTACTCAACTAGCTTGACTCTAATATCACCATCTCCATATCTCAAAACAATCATCAAGTATCAAACTTCTCTTAGTATTCAATGCACTTATATGAATGTTTTTATAATGCCATGTTGTTCTAAAGGACTCTCAAAATAATATAAGTGAAGCATGGGAGATCAATTATTTCTATAAAATAAAACCACCGCCGTGCTCTAAAAAGATATAAGTGAAGCACTAGAGCAAATGACAAACTACTCCAAAAGATATAAGTGAAGATCAATGAGTAGTCGAATAATTATGCAACTATGTGAAGACTCTCTAACATTTAATAATTTGAGACCTTGGTATATTATTCAAACAGCAAGCAAAACAAAATAAAATGACTCTCCAAGCAAAACACATATCTTGTGGTGAATAAAAATATAGCTCCAAGTAAAGTTACCGATGAACGAAGACGAAAGAGGGGATGCCTTCCCGGGCATCCCCAAGCTTAGGCTCTTGGTTGTCCTTGAATATTACCTTGGGGTGCCTTGGGAATCCCCAAGCTTAGGCTCTTTCCACTCCTTATTCCATAGTCCATCGAATCTTTACCCAAAACTTGAAAACTTCACAACACAAAACTTAACAGAAAACTCGTAAGCTCCATTAGTATAAGAAAATAAATCACCACTTTTGGTACTGTTGTGAACTAATTCCAAATTCATATTGGTGTGATATCTACTGTATTCCAACTCATCTATGGTTCATACCCTCCGATACTACTCATAGATTCATCAAAATAAGCAAACAACACATAGAAACCAGAATCTGTCAAAAACAGAACAGTCTGTAGTAATCTGGATCAAACGTATACTTATGGAACCCCAAAAATTCTAAAATAAATTTATGGACGTGAGTAATTTATATATTAATCATCTGAAAAAATAATTAACTAAATAGCACTCTCCAATAAGAAATGGCAGCAAATCTCGTGAGCGCTAAAGTTTATGTTTTTTACAGCATGATCGCAAAGACTTTCCCCAAGTCCTCCCAAAGGTTCTACTTGGCACAAACACTAAACTAAACATAAAAAACACAATCATAACATAGGGTAGATTATTTATTTATTACTAAGCAGGAACAAAAAGCAACTTACAAAAATAAAATTGGGTTGCCTCCCAATCAAGAGCTATCGTTTAACGCCCCTAGCTAGGCATGATGATTTCAATGATGCTCACGTAAAAGATAAGAATTGAAACATAAAGCGAGCATCATGAATAATATTACTAGCACATTTAAGTCTAACCTACTTCCTATGCATAGGGATTTTTTGAGCAAACAACTTGTGGGAACAAGAATCAACTTGCATAGGAAGGTAAAACAAGGATAACTTTAAAACTTTAAGCGAGAGGAAACTTGATATTGTTGCAATTCCTATAAGCATATATTCCTCCCTCATAATAAATTTCAGTAGCATCATGAATGAATTCAACAATATAACCATCACATAAAGCATTATTTTCATGATCTACAAGCATAGAAATTTTATTACTCTCCACACAAGCACAATTCTTCTCATTCGGAATAGTGGGAGTATCATAAGAGACTCGAATACTATAAATTGTTTCCACATTAAAAGGGCAATGTTCAGAAAAAGAGTAATCATAATCATGACAAGTTTTAATATAATCATCACTACTTTTTATAGAATACATATCATCACAATAATTATCATAAGTAGCAACTTTGTTCTCATCATAATCAATTGAAACCTCTTCCAAGATAGTGGAATCATTACTAAATAAAATCATGACCTCTCCAAATCCACTTTCATAATTATCACAATAAGATTCAAAATCCTCAAAAATAGTGGGATCATTACTCCCTAAAGTTGACACTCTTCCAAACCCACTTTCATCAATATAATCATCATAAGTAGGAGGCATGCTATCATCATAATAATTTTGCATATCAAAACTTGGGAGACTACAAATATCATCTTCATTAAACATAGCATCCCCAAGCTTGGGACAAACATTAATTTCAGCAAATATATTTTCAAACTTGTCATTCTCATCAAACATAGCATCCCCAAGCTTGGGCCTTTTCATATCATAAGCATAATCATTCTCATCATTAATAGTATGGATAGCACCAATAGTATAACAATTATCATCATCACAATGAGTAGTAGGAGCAACATCATTTGGGAGGGATACATTTTTACCTTTACTTCTCCATCTTTTATTTTTCTTCTTCACATCATGTGTGGGTTTAATCCTCTTTTCGGAGCTCCTTATTGATGAGATTGGTTGAATAGAAGGCTCCTCCTCGTTACTTGATACATCATAAGAAATAACAGGAGGATATTGGGAAGCCTCTTCCCTTTCATTAGTATTCTCTTCATCCTCTATTTGTTTCATTTTCTTTATCTAATTGGCAATATAAGGATTTTCAATGCAATTCACCGCACAATACATAAAAATTTCTTCTAGATCAATATCGAGGAATTTCTCAAGGTTATATTCTAGAATATGCTTAGTTATACATTTCATTTAGTCATAACTCAAAAGCAAACTAAGTTCATTATGATGTGCAAGGGAAATCAAATCATCACAATTTTTGGACACGATACGATCATGGAACAATTTGCATTTGAGATTTAAATGACTATGTTCATTGCAAAGTTCACAAGTATGGTGAAGAAATTTTAAATTTTCAGCACAAACATTTAGCCTCTCTTGCAACCATTTAGTTTCCAAATACTTATGCCTCTTGCAAAATCTATTTTCCCTAATTGGTGTGTACTTGCAGGCTCTATATATTCCACAAAAGTTGACATGCTTATAAGAGACATTTTCATCATGACTAGTGCAATCATCATTAGTACTATGGATATTCAAGGAGTTCATACTAACAACATTGCAATCATGCTCATCATTTAAAGATTTATTGCCAAACATTTTATAGACTTCTTCTTCTAGCACTTAAGCACAATTTTCCTTTCCATCATTCTCACGAAAAATATTAAAAAGATGAAGTGTATGAGGCAAACTCAATTCCATATTTTTTGTAGTTTTCTTTTATAAACTAAACTAGTGCTAAAACAAGAAACAAAAAGATTCAATTGCAAGATCTAAAGATATACCTTCAAGCGCTAACCTCCCCGGCAATGGCGCCAGAAAAGAGCTTGATGTCTACTACACAACCTTCTTCTTGTAGACGTTGTTGGGCCTCCAAGTGCAGAGGTTTGTAAGACAGTAGCAAATTTCCCTCAAGTGGATGACCTAAGGTTTATCAATCCGTGGGAGGCGTAGGATGAAGATGGTCTCTCTCAAACAATCCTGCAACCAAATAACAAAGAGTCTCTTGTGTCCCCAACACACCCAATACAATGGTAAATTGTATAGGTGCACTAGTTCGGCGAAGAGATGGTGATACAAGTGCAATATGGATAGTAGATAATGGTTTTTGTAATCTGAAAATATAAAAACAGCAAGGTAGCAAGTGGTAAAAGTGAGCATAAACAGTATTGCAATGCTAGGAAACAAGGCCTACGGTTCATACTTTCACTAGTGCAAGTCCTCTCAACAATAATAACATAATTAGATCATATAACTATCCCTCAACATGCAACAAAGAGTCACTCCAAAGTCACTAATAGCGGAGAACAAACGAAGAGATTATGGTAGGGTACGAAACCACCTCAAAGTTATTCTTTCTGAACGATCTATTCAAGAGTCCTTAGTAAAATAACACAAAGCTATTCTTTCCGTTCAATCTATCATAGAGTTCGTACTAGAATAACACCTTAAGACACAAATCAAGCAAAAACCTAATGTCACCTAGATACTCCAATGTCACCTCAAGTATCCTGGGTATGATTATACGATATGCATCACACAATCGCAGATTCATCTATTCAACGAACACAAAGAACTTCAAAGAGTGCCCCAAAGTTTCTACCAGAGAGTCAAGACGAAAACGTGTGCCAATCCGTATGCATAAGTTCACGAGGTCACATAACTCGCAAGTTGATCACCAAAACATACATCAAGTGGATCACGTGATATCCCATTGTCACCACAGATAAGCACATGCAAGACATACATCAAGTGTTCTCAAATCCTTAAAGACTCAATCCGATAAGATAACTTCGAAGGGAAAACTCAATCCATCACAAGAGAGTAGAGGGGGAGAAACATCATAAGATCCAACTATAATAGCAAAGCTCACGATACATCAAGATCGTACCACCTCAAGAACATGAGAGAGAGAGAGAGAGATTAAACACATAGCTACTGGTACATACCCTCGGCCCCGAGGGAGAACTACTCCCTCCTCATCATGGAGAGCACCGGGATGATGAAGATGGCCACCGGAGAGGGATTCCCCCCTCCGACAGGGAGCCGGAATGGGTCTAGATTGGTTTTCGGTGCCTACGGAGGCTTCTGGCGACGGAACTCCCGATCTATTCTGTTCCCCGATGTTTTTAGGATATATATATAGGCGAAAGAAGTCGGTCAGGGGAGCCACGAGGGGCCCACGATGGTGGGGGCGTGGCCAGGGGGCAGGCGCGCCTCCCTGCCTTGTGACCACCTCGAAGCTTCCCCGACGTTTACTCCAAGTCTACTGGATTGCTTCCGTTCCAAAAATAACTCTCCTGAAGGTTTCATTCCGTTTGGACTCCGTTTGATATTCCTTTTCTTCAAAACACTGAAATAGGCAAGAAAACAACAATTTGGGTTGGGCCTCCGGTTAATAGGTTACTCCCAAAAATAATATAAAAGTGTTTAGTAAAGCCCATAAACATCCAAAACAGATAATATAATAGCATGAAACAATCAAAAATTATAGATACATTGGAGACGTATCAACCTGTCAGCGAAGGAAAGGCTGGGTAAGGCAGTGATAGCCACGTCAGAGGATCCATGTCCATGTCGGGGGACGTCGTGCTTATAGGTAGGGTTGGAGCGGCATCGTGGGAATCATGTGTGGGTGTGGCAGTGGTAGAAACAAGGAACATGATGGTTGCCGTGGTTCAACTTCCATGGACAAGTTGTCATGTCTGCTGAAACATGTATATCAAAACTAGAGTGTTTTATAATTCAAGCACGGGAACAAGTATTATTCTACTACTTTGGATCCATTGCAACGCACGGGCCAGCACATTGGTAGTAGTAGTGTCTATCTCTATCTCTAGAGGCCTTCCCTTGTTCATCCTTTTCTCTCACAAGATAAACTACTCATACAAATGCATCTTGATGTTCCATGGAACACACGAGGATGTTTCCTTGGGGGTCTCTCCTGCGCGGCGTGGCCGTAGTTGCAAGTTGACGCCCCTTGAGATGCCGACGTTGAGGGGCACTCGGATTTCCTCCGATGAGTAGGTAAGATGAGCTTGATCACGTAGTAAATGCATTCTAAAGACTACTTCCGTGTCCATTTCCTAATTCTCCCCCTGCCCACTGTTTCACAGGTTAGGCTCGGTGCGAGTGGAGATTGGCTTGCATATGTACGGGAGGGTACCAACATCAATTTGCACAACATTTACAACGGTACACCGTTCCCGTAGAACCTTTGTCCAACATTGGGATCGGGCATGCAACGGGCCACCGCATGAATTGGTACGATGGAACCACGGTGAGATCTAATAAGATAGCGCGAACCTTGCACATGGCGGTCAAAGGTGGACCATTATGTCTGCGGCCGATTTGTTGCTGTACGAGTACAAAGACGATGTGCTCCTTTCTAACCGCATCTTCGCGGTGACAAACCAGGGGACTTGTTTCGTATGGGACACATCCTACAATATACTCCCTCTCTCCCAGTTTATTTGTTTTGAATCTTTTCATTTTATAGGTTTCAAATTCAAATTTAGAGCTCCGCATCACATGTTGAGATTACAATGTCCATTAAATTGTTGCGTGCATGTATAGTAAAGAAACAAATCTCGAGTTTGGCACAAGTTCATGCAGAGGTAGCACTAGCCTGGCGCAGGAGTTACATTTCCCTCTCAGGGCCCTCGGGACTGAGCTTCAGCGCCTTACTACACCTGCCTTTGAGTCAATAACATGTGGACCCGATAGATGGCTGGTCCACATGTAATGCTCCCGAAGGCAGAGGGGCAGTGGGGCCGAGAGGGGTGAGCCGCAGGTCGGGGGACATGTGGTGTCATGGGTTCGTGTGGCGTCGTGGGAATCGCGTGTGGCTGTGGTAGAAACTTGATGCTCGCCACATTTAAGGTGGCCCACATGTCATGCACACAAAGGCAGAGGGGCGGTGCGGCCGAGAGGGGTGAGGCGCACGTCGGGGGACGTGGTGCCGTGGGTTGGAGCAGCGTCGTGGGAATCGCGAGTGGCAGTGGATGAAACGTGATGGTCCCCGTAGTTGAAATTCCATGGACAACATGTCATGTCTACGGACACATGCATTGCATACCGAACACTGGAAGGATTAGTAGAGAAAGCTAGGCGGATAAATAGTTCCTTATAGTCAAGCGGACCCACGCTACTACTTGTTCCAAAGACATGCACACCATCGAAATAGTCCATCTATATCAATATACACCGAGAGGGAATAATTTTTTTTACAAGAGAGGAAATAGTTCATCCATCCATAATGCACTGCTGCTGGTGCAGCCTTATCTTCTTCTTCTTCTTCTTCTTCTGTGGGAGACGGCTTCACAACAAGCTCTTTGGACCTTGCAGCTATCTTGAAACTCACACGGGCATCGAGGGCAGCATATTTTATCCGCTCGTACGTCAAGGGATAATTCTCCCATCCAGACAACCTTAATGCCACCGTCTCGTCACCCTTCTGAATATTTGTACCGAGCACAAAATTTGCTATGTCGAATAGGGATGGTGTCTATTTATCACAATCTTCTACAGGAATTTTGATTCTGGTTTGTAGGTCAGCGATGCTTTTCAAATCAAGGTTGTACAGCTCTAGCTTTTGTTTGTCCCCTTCGATGGCTGCCCCACAGAAGTATATGTCCTCCCAAGATAAGAAATCGTGAAGCTCACCTGGTATGGAGGGCGCGTGTATGATGTGGTACACCAAAAAAATCATCTTCGAGGCACAACTGAAGGACGGCGGCGTGTTCGATCTTCCCAGTGGCACGCTCCGTGTACTCTGCGTCGAGGCCAATGACCCTCGTCTCTACCTTTTCGAGGGAGTTGGATACATTCTTGATCCACTTCCGAACAACCCTTGGGTGGATGGTGACGGTGGCAACTATGCTCAACGAGCCTTTGATACGTCCATTATGCATCATGCTTGTATATCAATATTTATTGCATTATGGGCTGTTATTACACATTATGTCAAAATACTTATGCCTATTCTCTCTTATTTTACAAGGTTTACATAAAGAGGGAGAATGCCGGCAGCTGGGATTCTGGCTGGAAAAGGAGCAAATATTAGAGACCTATTCTGCACAACTCCAAAAGTCCTGAAACTTCACAGATGATGTTTTCCAAATATATAAAAACATTGAGCGCAAGAACTTCACCAGGGGGGCCACACCCTGCCCACGAGGGTGGGGGGCGCGTCCTACCCCCTGGGCGCGCCCCCTACCTCGTGGGCCCCCTAGTGGCCCTCCGGTGACCATCTTCTACTATATGGACTCCTTTGATGGAAAAAAAAATCATAAGCCATCTTCTCAGACGAAACTCCGCCGCCACGAGGCGGAACCTTGGCGGAGCCAATCTAGGGTTCTGGCGGGGCTGTTCTGCCGTGGAAACTTCCCTCCCGGAGGGGGAAATCATCGCCATCGTCATCACCAACGCTCCTCTCATCGGGAGAGGGCAATCTCCATCAACATCTTCATCAGCACCATCTCATCTCAAAACCCTAGTTTATCTCTTGTATCCAATTCTTGTCTCCAAGTCCGGGATTGGTGCTCGTAGGTTGCTATTAGTGTTAATTACTCCTTGTAGTTGATTCTAGTTGGTTTAATTGGTGGAAGATCATATGTTCAGATCCTATATGCACATTAATACCCCTCTGATTATGAACATATTTCTGCTTTGTGAGTAGTTACTTTTGTTCCCGAGGACATGGGAGAAGTCTTGCTATTAGTAGTCATGTGAATTTGGTATTCGTTCGATATTTTGATCAGATGTATGGTGTCTCTCCTCTAGTGGTGTTATGTGAACGTCGAATACATGACACTTCACCATTATTTGGGCCTAGAGGAAGTCATTGGGAAGTAATAAGTAGATGATGGGTTGCTAGAGTGACAGAAGCTTAAACCCTAGTTTATGCGTTGCTTCATAAGGGGCTGATTTGGATCCCTATGTTTCATGCTATGGTTAGGTTTACCTTAATACTTTTGTTGTATTTGCGGATGCTTGCAATAGAGGTTAATCATAAGTGGGATGCTTGTCCAAGTAAGGGCAGCACCCAAGCACCGGTCCACCCACATACCAAATTATCAAAGTACCGAACGCGAATCATATGAGCGTGATGAAAACTAGCTTGACGATATTCCCATGTGTCCTCGGGAGCGCATTACATCATATAAGAGTTTGTCCAGGCTTGTACTTTGCTACAAAAGGATTGGGCCACTTTGCTGCACTTTATTTACTTTTGTTACTTGTTGCTCGTTACAAATTATCTTATCACAAAACTATCTGTTACCACTTATTTCAGTACTTGCAGAAAATACCTTGCCGGAAACCGCTTATCATTTCCTTCTGCTCCTCGTTGGGTTCGACACTCTTACTTATCGAAAGGACTATGATAGATCCCCTATACTTGTGGGTCATCAAGAGTCTTTGCTGGCGCCGTTGCCGGGGAGTGAATCTCCTTTGGTAGGTGGAATTTGGTAAGGAAAAATTTATATAGTGTGTTGAAATTCATTGTCACTTATTACTACGGAAAGTAATCCTCTGAGGGGCTTGTTCGGGGTATCTTCACCCCGACCAGTAGAGCAAAGAGTTGCTCCTCAACCTACTGAATCTACTGAAAATGAAAATGCTTGCTTTGAAATTCCTTTGGGTATGGTAGAAAAACTGCTAGCTAATCCTTTTTTGGGAGATGGAACAAAACATCCTGATGAGCATCTAATATATGTGGATGAAGTTTGTGGATTATTTAAGCTTGCAGGTGTACCCGGAGATGTTGTTAAGAAGAAGGTCTTCCCCTTATCTTTGAAGGGAGATGCATCGATATGGTACAGGCTATGTGATGATATGGAGTCTTGGAATTACAAACGATTGAAATTGGAATTTCATCAAAAGTTTTATCCTATGCATCTTGTTCATCATGATCGCAATTATATATATAATTTTTGGCCTCGCGAAGGAGAAAGCATCGCTCAAGCTTGGGGGAGGCTTAAATCAATGTTATATTCATGCCCCAATCATGAGCTCTCAACAGAAATTATTATTCAAAATTTTTATGCTCGGCTTTCTGATCACACCATGCTTGATACTTCTTGTGCTGGCTCTTTTATGATGAAGACTATTGAATTCAAATGGGATTTATTGGAAAGAATTAAACGCAATTCCAAAGATTGGGACCTCGACAATGGTAAGGAGTCAGGTATGGCACCTAGTTTTGATTGTGTTAAATCTTTTATGGATACCGATATGTTTCGTAAATTTAGCACTAAATATGGACTTGACTCGGAGATAGTAGCTTCTTTCTGTGAATCTTTTGCTGCTTATGTTGATCTCCCCAAGGAGAAGTGGTTTAAATATCATCCTCCCATAGAAGTAAAAGTAGCTGCACCTATTAAAGTTGAAGAAAAGACTATTACTTATAATGATCCTATTGTTCCTACTTCTTATGTTGAGAAACCGCCTTTCCCTGTTAGGATCAAGGATCATGCTAAACTTCAACTGTGGTTCGTACAAGCAATATTAAAACATATACACCTCTTGAGCAAGTTAAAGTTGAATCTAATATTGCTATTGTCAAAGATGTCTTGTCTGATAATATAGATCGGCATGTTATTTATTTTTGTAATGAAACTGCTAGAATTGCTAAACCCCGTGATACAGATAAACCTAGACCTGTGGTAGGCATGCCTGTTATTTCTGTTAAAATAGGAGATCATTGTTATCATGGCTTGTGTGATATGGGTGCTAGTGCTAGTGCAATACCTATTGACTTATACAAAGAAATTATGCATGACATTGCACCTGTTGAGTTAGAAGATATTGATGTCACAATTAAACTTGCTAATAGAGATACTATTTCACCAATGGGAATTGTTAGAGATGTTGAAGTCTTGTGTGGGAAAACTAAATATCCTGCTGATTTTCTTGATCTTGGTTCCCCACAAGATAGCTTCTGTCCCATTATATTTGGTAGACCCTTCTTAAATACTGTTAATGCTACCATAGATTGCATGTGATGCCCGGATAGTTATGCTACAGTAATTCCCTGCTAATGACGCCACGTCACCACAATACCGTTAATTAAACCCGCGTTGATTCAAACAGAATTCAAATTCAAATTTAAACTAAAGCCAAACACCGAAAGTTCTCAATCATTAAAACTAAAATGTTCTAAGTGTGAAAATAAATGCAAAGGCTTATTGGCAAAGGAATCAACTTATTATAAAATATTTAAATGCCCTTACTTAAATAAAACTACAGCTTAGAGAACTAAATAAATGCCTTTTTCAATTAATAAAATATTAACTAAGTTATTTAATTTCCCAAAACTATTGGGGCAGTGGCATGTTTATTAAAATTAAATTAGGTACAACTAAGGTATTTTACAAAACTATAACAAAATAAAAGAAACTACAAATAAAAACAGAAAATAAAATATAAAAGAGAACACCCCCCCTCGTTGGGCCATGGCCCAGATGGCCTCGGGGCCAATCGGGCCGGCCCAGGCGCACCTCTCCTGGCCTATATGGCCCCTCCCTCGTGACCTAACCCCCCACGACCGCACCCACCACCCACTCCCCCCACTCTCTCTCTCTCGTTTCCCTCCCCCTCTCTTGCTAGATTGGGGAGGGCCTGATCTCGCCCCCGAGCAGTTGCTCCCCCAAAGATCGCCGCCGGCGCCGAGCTTCGCCGCCCCCGGCCTCCTCCTCGAGGCTCCCTTCCTCCTGCGCCTCCCTCGTCAGCTCCCCCTGCGACTCCTCTTCCTCCGCACGAAGGCCTCCCGCAACCCGCAACCCGCGCCTCAGCATCGCCCTCGCGCCTGCCGGCCCGTCCGGCTAGCCGACGCCTCGCTGTCCCAGCAGCATTCGCCGCTCCTCCCCTGCGTCGCCATCGATCCACCCCACCGTCGTCGTCGCCTCCCCGACTCCTCCTCGACCCCGCTGCCATTGACCCTACCCCTCGTGGTGAGGCCCCGGCAGCTCCTCCTCCTCCTCCCTTACTGGCAACGGCACCCCGCGCTCGACGCCGCCTCTGTCGGCGTGCTCGCCGCGCCCTCTCACGCCCGCCCGCTCCTCGACGCGCCCGGGGCGCGCCCCGCAACCGCCGCCCGCACGTCCCGCGGCCCCTGCTCGCTGCTGTGCGCCCCTCCTCCCGCCTGCGCTGCTGTCGCCGTTCGCCGGCCGTGCCCAGTGCATGGCCTCGCTCCCCGGTCCCTGCAGCCACACGCGCCGCTGCCTCCTCCCCTGGCTGCCGGCGAACCGCCGTGCCGGCCGCTTCCGCCGCTACCTCCCGCGACCCCTGCCCAGCGCACCTCGCCGCAGCCCCCGGCGCCCCAGCGCCTCCTTTGGCTCGGGCAGGCGCCCAAACGGGCTGACGCCCGCAGCGCCCCTGCGCCCGAATCGCCCAGCGCCCATTTGGCCCTATGGGCCACTTACTAGGGGGTCCCACCAGCCCCAAACGTTTTTAAGAAAATAATATATATAAAAAAATAAAAAATAAAAATATTATTTAATCAATTAATTAACTAAATAATTAACTTAATTAAATCTATTTAAATTAACTAATTAAGGTTAATTAATCTAATAACTAATTAACCTAACTAACTATTGTTAATTAACTAAACAGTCCCTGACAGGTGGGACCCACCTGTCAGGTTGACCAGGTCAATGGTCAACATTGACTGCTGACGTCATGCTGACGTTAGCGAGCAATATTCTGGATAATGTTAATTTAATTAATAATTAATAAATTAGAAAATGATTTAAAACTTTAAAAATTATTATAAATTAAACCGTAGCTCAGATGAAAATACTTTCTACATGAAAGTTGCTCAGAACGACGAGACGAATCCGGATACGCAGCCCGTTCGTCCGCCATGCATCCCTAGCATAGCAAACATGCAACTTTCCCCCTCCGGCTCCTCTGCCTGAAAATGCGAAACACCAGGGATACTTCCCGGATGTTTCTCCCCTTCACCGGTACCACCTCGTACCGCGTTAGGGCACACCTAGCATCACGCTTTGTCATGTCATGCATCGTCATGCATTTGTTTGCATTATATTTATTGTTTCCTCCCCCTCTTCTCTCGCTAGACATCGAGACCGACACCGCTGCTACCCAGTACGACTACGGTGTTGATGACCCCTCTCTCTTGCCAGAGCAACCAGGCAAGCCCCCCCATTGATCACCAGATATCGCCTACTATCCTCTATACTGCTTGCATTAGAGTAGTGTAGCATGTTACTGCTTTCCGTTAATCCTATTCTAATGCATAGCCTGTCATTTTTGCTCCAGCTGTTGATACCTTACCTGCAATCCTAAATGCTTAGTATAGGATGCTAGTTTACCATCAGTGGCCCTACATTCTTGTCTGTCTGCCATGCTATACTATCGGGCCGTGATCACTTGGGAGGTGGTCACGGGTATATACTTATACATAATATATGATACTTGTGGTGATTAAAGTCGGGTCGGCTCGTAGGAGTACCCGCGAGTGATTCTGATGTTGGGGGCAGAAGGGGCAGGTGGCTCCATCCCGGTAGAGGTGGGCCTGAGTTCCCGAAGGCCCCCGACGATTACTTTATGGCAGAGCGACAGGGCAGGTTGAGACCACCTAGGAGAGAGGTGGTCCTGGCCCTGGTCGGCGTCCGTGGTTATTTTAGAATAACACGCTTAACGAGATCTTGGTATTTGATCTGAGTCTTGCTACTGGCCTATATGCACTAACCATCTACGCGGGGACAGTTATGGGCACTCAATGTCGTGGTATCAGCCGAAGCCTTCGTGACGTTAGCGACTGAGCGGCGCGCGCCGGGTTGGACCACATAACGCAACTTCCTTTGTAATGGAGGTTGCTAGGTCTGCTCACCGGCCGCGTACGCAACGTGCAGGTGTGCAATGGGCGATGGGCCCAGACCCCTGCGCCATAGGATTTAGACCAGCGTGCTGACCTCTCTGTTGTGCCTAGGTAGGGCTGCGACGTGTTGATCTTCCGAGGCCGGGCATGACCCAGGAAAGTGTGTCCGGCCAAATGGGATCGAGCGTGTTGGGTTATGTGGTGCACCCCTGCAGGGAAGTTAATCTATTTGAATAGCTGTGTCCCTCGGTAAAAGGATGACCCGGAGTTGTACCTTGACCTTATGACAACTAGAACCGGATACTTAATAAAACACACTCTTCCAAGTGCCAAATACAACCGGTGATCGCTCTCTCACAAGGCGACGAGGGGAGGATCATCGGTTAGGATTATGCTACACGATGCTACTTGGTGAACTTACCATCTACTCTCTTCTACTACTGCAAGATGGAGGTTACCAGAAGCGTAGTCTTCGATAGGACTAGCTAACCCCCTCTTATTCCGGCTTTCTGCAGTTCAGTCCACATATGATAGCCTTATTCCATTTGATACCAATGCATACATATGTAGTGTAGCTCCTTGCTTGCGAGTACTTTGGATGAGTACTCACGGTTGCTTGCTCCCCCTTTTTCCGCTTTGCTATACTCAATTGCTGCGACCAGACGTTGGAGCCCAGGAGCCAGACGCCACCGTCGACGACGACTACTACTACTCGGGAGGTGCCTACTACTATGTGCAGCCCGCTGACGACGACCAGGAGTGGTTTAGGAGGATCCCAGGCAGGAGGCCTGCGCCTCTTTCGATCTGTATCCCAGTTTGTGCTAGCCATCTTATGGCAACTTGTTTAACTTATGTCTGTACTCAGATTTTGTTGCTTCCGCTGACTCGTCTATGATCGAGCTCTTGTATTCGAGTCCTCGAGGCCCCTGGCTTGTAATATGATGCTTGTATGACTTATTTTATTTGTAGAGTTGTGTTGTGATATCTTCCCGTGAGTCCTTGATCTTGATCGTACACGTTTGCGTGTATGATTAGTGTACGGTCAAATCGGGGGCGTCACAAGTTGGTATCAGAGCCGACTGCCTGTAGGAATCCCCCTTCCACACTCCTTGGTCGAAGTCGAGTCTAGACATTGCAAAACTTTTACTAACATGGATGTGTGTGTTACGGGCACACGTCGCCATTGGGTGATATTAGGATCTTTTACTTCTTGTCTATACTCTGGGACTCTGATCTCTCTTCTATTCGGGTTAAATGATTTTGCTAAAATCTAACTTTAGGTTCTCGAAAATACTTCCTCCCGGAGAGCCTTTCATGCCAGATGATCGCCTGCTGCACTAGAAGATTCGGAAGACACTCTCTGATGCTTTCCCGAGACCCTTATGCCCATCGCCGTTGTGATCCCTACCAACGATAAATCTTTATGGATGACTATATACTTTTGTCGTTCATACCTTCCTCCCCAGTTGCCCTTGTTATTATAAGGTGCCCTCAAATACTCTCCGATGTTCCAAGCATCCTTTATGCTTACTACCCTGCAGTTCCTTGCCGCATGAATATCCCTACGAACAATTCTTCACCCTTATCGAGGAACTGTTCATTACTAGTTGATCATATGATCCACAAGGTACATTGATATACTATCCGGTCTTTCGGTAATTCTCTGCTAGCTGTTGATGTGCAAATACTTGTCTGCTTGCATTATGGTTGCGTTCCATATGTCTAGCAATATTCATTAGTATCCCTTGTCACTATCATTCTTGAGTCCATTGATTCAATAAGTTGTGAATGTACACAATCATCAGTCGAATCCTAGGATTATCCTTTCGGCTCATACGTCATTTGGATAGGAGCTGGTTCTCGACCAATCAATGCCTTGATCGGTTGTGCTTTTAAGTTTATTGAACTTATTCATTTTTGATCAGAACGATTGCTTCTGATAACTTGATTTGGAAATCAAAAAAATCTGCGCATTAAGTTTTGAATTAGTCAGTTGTTTCTATAATCTGATGCCTTGGCATTCCTTCTTCCTCTGATTGAGTTCTGATACTCACATCAGCCCCGTTGTGGACCGCCATACCCATTGCCGGGTTATTATCCAACAGTGTCCTTGACGACCTAAATTCTTGTGATTCTTTACCTGATACATAATGTCTTTGGTAAATTGTATCCTCTTTAACAACCATGCTCTACTTTTGAGTTGGTGTTATTTACTCCTGAAGTTCATGGTATATGTTCTAAGAAGCCCCGATGGGTTGAACCTATGCCTTCCTTAAAATGTGTGAACTCGAAAGTTTTCATGAGTCATACTCTTTTGGTATTTTGCCAGATAAAATTTCAACACTACTACTTCATCGAACGCGAGAAGTGAATGAAAGGTTATGCATTGGAGAAGTGGGAGTCGACCTTGAACTTTGTGTTCATGCCCATGGACACAATGTAGATCCTATCATGGTAGCTTCTTGTAATAATAACTAATTCCTTGATATAATATCCTTTGGTATCGGTTCCTTTGCAATCGTGGTTCCGACCATATGTTCTTCTTGGATCCCATTTCTCGGACAAGTTGAAGTACTTGTCTTCTGCAAAGCAATACCCCAGTCCAACCTCTACTTTGATCTGTCTTCGAGTATTACCCCCTGGTATCTCGAGATTATCTTGGAACTGCATAACTTCCTATGAGTTCTTCATCAAGTACTACATTCTCACTGATTACAATTTTTCATGGGCTCTGAGTTATTAAACACTCAAAGACACCGATAACTGAACCGAGTCCACACTCCGATTCAATAACTCTAATTAATTTTCGTTGCTTACGAGTTTAATAATCCTTCAAGTCATTCCTAGCCTGACCGGCTATATCATTATTGTGCTAAAATTTTAACTGTGCTACCTGGTCCTTTTTCCCGAAGCACAAATTTTGACGGTGAGCTAATCTTACGTTGGTCTTCCTCGTCATATCATTTCTCCCTGAACAACAAACTTGATTTCGAGTTTGTGTCATACCCATGGTTCCAATAACCTTTCGCTTCATCATTCCTTTGACTTGATGTCATCGCCGATCGATTATATCTTCGTGGAGCCTCTCGACAAAATTTGTCGTGGTCGTCAAACAACATTTTGATTCCTTCCAGAATATAAACCAAATGGATGATGACAAGTAACCATCCTTGTCCCTTGATGATTTGTGTTATCATCGACAACATTATTGCTTTCCCTCCAACACAAACTTGTTTGTGTTTGGTGTTATACCTGGAGACCCATGCTATCCAGCAATTATTCTTTGATACCTTGGAGTATTACCATATTTTATGTCAAGAATGTCGTGAGAATTTCACCACCTCCTAAGAATTCTTGGTACAGGTAATACTTATCACCATCACCTTTCTTTCTTGGTCCCCGTGTTGGATCTAACCGGGATACCAACAGGTGAACGGTGCTGATTGGATTCTTCCCTTCTAGCAACCCTATTACTTTGAAGTTAATGGTCGAACATTCATTCTTAGACTATTGATCACTGAATCATCATTCTACCTAAGGCCCTACTTTGGGCACCCTTTTCCACTAATGTTTAATTGTGTATGTTTTTCCTTGAGCATACATCATTATATCATTTGATCCGACAAATCTTATCTCCTTGTTCACATAACTGTGGAAATCCATCTTTTTGGATACCTCGTTGTATTATCGTTGAGTCCATCAGCCACCTCCTCATCCTCTCCTTGGCTTAATGATGGATCCCTTCGTGTATCCAGAGTCTGACCTTGCCTGAAGACCATGTCAATGCTATCTCGAAGCATATATATGTTACTCCAATTTTCAACAAGAACATTTAAAGCCTAATGTTAAATGTTTCCTGCTCAATGATCCAAACACCGCTGTATGGGCAATGTCCTGAAATTTCTCTCCCCTTACCTAAAGAGTTTTCTAGATTATATCCTGTCATGGATATCATGCTCTGCTTGTCCTTGGGCAGGATATACCCTTGAAATATGTGTTTAAACACATTTTCCTTTCCATTGTTCTGTTTAATCGGATAATCATATTTTTCTCTCCATTGTTTGTTTTAACCTTTCTTGTGATCTATATGATCTAAGCAGAAATATTCTCCTGCTTATGTAAACACCTCGTTGTACAATTATGTCAGCAAGACCCTGTTACTATTGTTGATGACATTTCGGTTGCCACCGATGGACGAGAACTTTGCCTATAGGTCCGCCTCGTTCAACGAGCAGGAAAATGGTTCTCTTCGTCCCTCGCCCTTGGTACTGATGTTGTTGCTGACATAAGATAGGCTATCCTCTGACATACCTTGCTTACAAGATTGTGCAAGACATCATCGCTCTTCCTACTTTTAACCCACATGGTGGGCCCATAACCCATAGGTCCCAGGATCGAAACCTGACCCTCCTGTACACCCTGTTGTCGAGGTTATTCCTTGAGCCTGGCTACGTATGTAATTGACGGGTCACCTTTCTAGTGATTTAATCTGGTAGCAGACGCAATACTTATTCTCGTGCCTTAAAACCCTTTCACCTTCTAATTGGGCATCGAACGATTGCCTATCCGCTTGGTACTTCTTACTATACCTTCTTGCTTGGCTCTCGATGTGTTTCATTTGACCAACTCGAGAGATACCCTTGTGTTCATTCATGGGATAACCACCGATGGTTAACCCTTGTAGCATTCTATCATTGTCAAGCTGCCCCTTACCTATTCGTAAGTACAAATAAAAATAGAAAAGAAAATATAAAAGAGAACACCCCCCCTCGTTGGGCCACGGCCCAGATGGCCTCGGGGCCAATCGGGCCGGCCCAGGCGCACCTCTCCTGGCCTATATGGCCCCTCCCTCGTGACCTAACCCCCCACGACCGCACCCACCCCCCACTCCCCACTCTCTCTCTCTCTCTCTCTCTCTCGTTTCCCTCCCCCTCTCTTGCTAGATTGGGGAGTGCCCGATCTCGCCCCCGAGTAGTTGCTCCCCCAAAGATCGCCGCCGGCGCCGAGCTTCGCCGCCCCGGCCTCCTCCTCGCGGCTCCCTTCCTCCTGCGCCTCCCTCGTCAGCTCCCCCTGCGACTCCTCTTCCTCCGCACGAAGGCCTCCCGCAACCCGCGCCTCGGCATCGCCCTCGCGCCTGCCGGCCCATCCGACTAGCCGACGCCTCGCCGTCCCAGCGGCGTTCGCCGCTCCTCCCCTGCGTCGCCATCGATCCACCCCACCGTCGTCGTCGCCTCCCCGACTCCTCCTCGACCCCGCTACCATTGACCCTACCCCCCGTGGTGAGGCCCCGGCAGCTCCTCCTCCTCCTCCCCTGCTGGCAACGGCACCCCGCGCCCGACGCCGCCTCTGTCGGCATGCTCGCCGCGCCCTCTCACGCCCGCCTGCTCCTCGACGCGCTCGGGGCACGCCCCGCAACCGCCGCCCGCACGTCCCGCGGCCCCTGCTCGCTGCTGTGCGCCCCTCCTCCCGCCTGCGCTGCTGCCGCCGTTCGCCGGCCGCGCCCAGCGCATGGCCTCGCTCCCCGGTCCCTGCAGCCACACGCGTCGCTGCCTCCTCCCCTCGCTACCGGCGAACCGCCGTGCCGGCCGCTTCCGCCGCTACCTCCCGCGACCCCAGCCCAGCGCACCTCGCCGCAGCCCCCGGCGCCCCAGCGCCTCCTTTGGCTCGGGCAGGCGCCCAAACGGGCTGACGCCCGCAGCGCCCCTGCGCCCGAATCGCCCAGCGCCCATTTGGCCCTATGGGCCTCTGACTAGGGGGTCCCACCCCCCAAAACGTTTTAAAAAAATAATATATATAAAAAAATTAAAAAATTAAAAAATTATTTAATCAATTAATTAACTAAATAATTAACTTAATTAATTCTATTTAAATTAACTAATTAAGGTTAATTAACCTAATAACTAATTAACCTAACTAACTATTGTTAATTAACTAAACAGTCCCTGACAGGTGGGACCCACCTGTCAGGTTGACCAGGTCAACGGTCAACATTGCCTGCTGACGTCATGCTGACGTCAGCAAGCTCTATTCTGGATAATGTTAATTTAATTAATAATTAATAAATTAGAAAATGATTTAAAACTTTAAAAATTAATATAAATTAAACCGTAGCTCAGATGAAAATACTTTCTACATGAAAGTTGCTCAGAACGACGAGACGAATCCGGATACGCAGCCCGTTCGTCCGCCACGCATCCCTAGCATAGCAAACACGCAACTTTCCCCCTCTGGCTCCTCTGCTTGAAAACGCGAAACACCGGGATACTTACCGGATGTTTCTCCCCTTCACCGGTACCACCTCGTACTGCGTTAGGGCACACCTTGCATTACGCTTTGTCATGTCATGCATCGTCATGCATTTGTTTGCATTATATTTATTGTTTCCTCCTCCTCTTCTCTCTCTAGACACCGAGACCGACACCGCTGCTACCCAGTACGACTACGGTGTTGACGACCCCTCTCTCTTGCCAGAGCAACCAGGCAAGCCCCCCCTTGATCACCAGATATCACCTACTATCCTCTATACTGCTTGCATTAGAGTAGTGTAGCATGTTACTGCTTTCCGTTAATCCTATTCTGATGCATAGCCTGTCATTGTTGCTCCAGCTGTTGATACCTTACCTGCAATCATAAATGCTTAGTATAGGATGCTAGTTTACCATCAGTGGCCCTACATTCTTGTCTGTCTGCCATGCTATACTATCGGGCCGTGATCACTTGGGAGGTGGTCACGGGTATATACTTATACATAATATATGATACTTGCGGTGATTAAAGTCGGGTCGGCTCGTAGGAGTACCCGCGAGTGATTCCGATGTTGGGGGCTGAAGGGGCAGGTGGCTCCATCCCGGTAGAGGTGGGCCTGAGTTCCCGAAGGACCCTGACGGTTACTTTGTGGCGGAGCGACATGGCAGGTTGAGACCACCTAGGAGAGAGGTGGGCCTGGCCCTGGTCGGCGTCCGTGGTTATTTCAGAATAACACGCTTAACGAGATCTTGGTATTTGATCTGAGTCTGGCTACTGGCCTATACGCACTAACCACCTACGCGGGGACAGTTATGGGCACTCGACGTCGTGGTATCAGCCGAAGCCTTCGTGACATCAGCGACTGAGCGGCGCCCGCCGGGTTGGACCGCGTAACGCAACTTCCTTTGTAATGGAGGTTGCTAGGTCTGCTCACCGGCCGCGTACGCAACATGCAGGTGTGCAATGGGCGATGGGCCCAGACCCCTGCGCCACAGGTTTTAGACCGGCGTGCTGACCTCTCTGTTCTGCCTAGGTAGGGCTGTGACGTGTTGATCTTCCGAGGCCGGGCATGACCTAGGAAAGTGTGTCCGACCAAATGGGATCGAGCGTGTTGGGTTATGTGGTGCACCCCTGCAGGGAAGTTAATCTATTCGAATAGCCGTGTCCCTCGGTAAAAGGACGACCCGGAGTTGTACCTTGACCTTATGACAACTAGAACCGGATACTTAATAAAACACACTTCCAAGTGCCAGATACAACCGGTGATCGCTCTCTCACAGGGCGACGAGGGGAGGATCATCGGTTAGGATTATGCTACACGATGCTACTTGGTGAACTTACCATCTTCTCTCTTCTACTGCTGCGACCAGACGTTGGAGCCCAGGAGCCAGACGCCTCCGTCGACGACGACTACTACTACTCGGGAGGTGCCTACTACTACGTGCAGCCCGCTGACGACGACCAAGAGTGGTTTAGGAGGATCCCAGGCAAGAGGCCTGCGCCTCTTTCGATATGTATCCCAGTTTGTGCTAGCCATCTTATGGCAACTTGTATAACTTATGTCTGTACTCAGATCTTGTTGCTTCCACTGACTCGTCTATGATCGAGCTCTTGTATTCGAGTCCTCGAGGACCCTGGCTTGTATATGATGCTTGTATGACTTATTTTATTTATAGAGTTGTGTTGTGATATCTTCCCGTGAGTCCTTGATCTTGATCGTACACGTTTGTGTGTATGATTAGTGTACGATCAAATCAAGGGCGTCACATTGCAAAAGAGATGTTGTTACTATCAGTTGAGATGATTTGACTCATGAATTTAATTTTTCTAAATTTAGTAGACAACACCGTGAATAAGAATTACCTAGTAAAGATGAAATTATTGGTCTTGCTTCTATTGTCGTACCTCCTAGTGATCCTTTAGAACAATATTTGCTAGACCATGAAAATGATATGTTTATGAATGAAAGAAGGGAATTAGATGAAGTATTCTTCAAATAGGAACCTATTCTGAAACATAATTTACCGGTTGAAATCCAAGGAGATCCTCCTCCACCCAAGGGTGATCCCGTGTTTGAGCTTAAACCGTTACCGGATACTCTTAAATATGCTTATCTTGATGAGAAAAAGATATATCCTGTTATTATTAGTGCTAACCTTTCAGAACATGAAGAAGATAGATTATTGAAAATTCTGAAGAAGCATCGTGCTGCTATTGGGTATACTCTTGATGATCTTAAGGGCATTAGTCCCACTCTATGCCAACATAAAATTAATTTGGAAGAAGATGCTAAACCAGTTCGTGATCATCAACGCCGTCTGATTCCTAAAATGAAAGAGGTGATAAGAAAGGAGATACTAAAGCTCCTTGAGGCAGGTATAATTTACCCCGTTGCTGATAGTCAGTGGGTAAGTCATGTCCATTGTGTCCCTAAGAAGGGAGGTATTACTGTTGTTCCTAATGATAAAGATGAATTGATTCCTCAAAGAATTATTACTGGCTATAGGATGGTAATTGATTTCCGCAAATTAAATAAGGATACTAAAAAAGATCATTACCCCTTACTTTTATCGATCAAATGCTAGAAAGATTATCCAAACATACACATTTTTGCTTTCTAGATGGTTATTCTGGTTTCTCTCAAATACCTGTGTCAGCCAAAGATCAATCAAAGACTACTTTTACATGCCCTTTTGGTACTTTTGCTTATAGACGTATGTCTTTTGGTTTATGTAATGCACCTGCTACCTTTCAAAGATGCGTGATGGCTATATTCTCTGACTTCTGTGAAAAGATTTGTGAGGTTTCCATGGACGACTTTTCTGTCTATGGATCTTCTTTTGATGATTGCGTGAGCAACCTTGATCGAGTTTTGCAGAGATGTGAAGAAACTAATCTTGTCTTGAATTGGGAAAAGTGCCACTTTATGGTTAATGAAGGTATTGTCTTGGGGCATAAAGTTTCTGAAAGAGGTATTGAAGTTGATAAAGCCAAGGTTGATTCTATTGAAAAGATGCCATGTCCCAAGGACATCAAAGGTATAAGAAGTTTCCTTGGTCATGCCAGTTTTTATAGGAGGTTCATCAAGGACTTCTCAAAAATCTCTCGGCCTCTGAATAATTTATTACAAAAAGATATACCATTTGTCTTTGATGATGATTGTGTAGAAGCATTTGAAATACTTAAGAAAGCATTGATCTCTGCACCTATTGTTCAGCCACCTGATTGGAATTTACCCTTTGAAATTATGTGTGATGCTAGTGATTATGCTGTAGGTGTTTTTCTAGGACAAAGGGTTGATAAGAAACTAAATGTTATTCAATATGCTAGTAAAACTCTAGACAATGCTCAAAGAAATTATGCTACTACTGAAAAAGAATTCTTAGCAGTTGTATTTGCTTGTGATAAGTTTAGACCTTATATTGTTGATTCTAAAGTAACTATTCACACTGATCATGCTGCTATTAAATATCTTATGGAAAAGAAAGATGCTAAACCTAGACTTATTAGATGGGTTCTCTTGCTACAAGAATTTGATTTGCGTATTGTTGATAGAAAAGGAGCTGAGAACCCCGTTGCAGACAACTTGTCTAGGTTAGAAAATGTGCTTGATGACCCACTACCTATTGATGATAGCTTCCCTGATGAGCAATTAAATGTCATAAATACTTCTCATACTGCTCCATGGTATGCTGATTATGCTAATTACATTGTTGCTAAGTTTATACCACCTAGTTTCACATACCAGCAAAAGAAAAAGTTCTTTTATGATTTGAGGCATTACTTTTGGGATGACCCACATCTTTATAAAGAAGGAGTAGATGGTGTTATTAGACATTGTGTACCTGAGCATGAACAAGAACAGATCCAACGCAAGTGTCACTCCGAAGCTTATGGAGGAAACCATGCTGGACATAGAACTGCACATAAGGTACTGCAATCTGGTTTTTATTGGCCTACTCTCTTCAAGGATGCCCGTAAGATTGTCTTATCTTGTGATGAATGTCAAAGAATTGGTAATATTAGTAGACGTCAAGAAATGCCTATGAATTATTCACATGTTATTGAACCATTTGATGTTTGGGGCTTTGACTATATGGGACCTTTTCCTTCCTCTAATGGTTATACACATATTTTAGTTGCTGTTGATTACGTTACTAAGTGGGTAGAAGCTATTCCAACTAGTAGTGTTGATCATAACACTTCTATTAAAATGCTTCAAGAAGTTATTTTTCCAAGAATTGGAGTTCCTAGATATTTAATGACTGATGGTGGTTCACATTTTATTCATGGTGCTTTCCGTAAAATGCTTGCTAAATATGATGTTAATCATAAATTGCATCTCCTTATCACCCTCAGTCTAGTGGTCAAGTAGAATTGAGTAATAGAGAACTCAAATTAATTTTGCAAATGACTGTTAATAGGTCCAGAAAGAATTGGTCCAAGAAACTTGATGATGCATTATGGGCCTATAGAACTGCATATAAAAATCCTATGGGTATGTCTCCGTATAAAATGGTCTATGAAAAAGCATGTCACTTACCTCTCGAACTAGAACACAAGGCTTATTGGGCTATTAAATAACTTAATTATGATTTTAAATTTGCTAGTGAGAAGAGGTTATTTGATATTAGCTCACTTGATGAATGGAGAACTCAAGCCTATGAAAATGCCAAGTTGTTTAAAGAAAAAGTTTAAAGGTGGCATGATAAAAGAATACAAAAGCGTGAGTTTAACGTAGGTGATTATGTATTGCTATACAACTCTCGTTTAAGATTTTTTGCAGGAAAACTTCTCTCTAAATGGGAAGGCCCTTACATTATCGAGGAGGTCTATCGTTCCGGTGCCATAAAAATCAACAACATCGAAGGCACAAATCCGAAGGTGGTGAACGGTCAAAGAATCAAACACTATATCTCAGATAATCCCATAAATGTTGAAACCAATGTTATTGAAACCGTAACCCCGGAGGAGTACATAAAGGACACTTTCCGGAACGTTTCAGACTCCAAAAAGGAATAGGTATGTGGTACGGTAAGTAAATCGACTCCAAAACAGTTTTTAAGGCAATATTTCTCTGTTTTGGAATATTTAGAAAAATAGAAAAATAAGCAGCAGTCCGGAAAGGACACGAGGGCCCCACGAGGGTGGAGGGCGCGCCCTACCCCCCTGGGCGCGCCGCTACCTCGCGGGCACCTCGTGTGCTCTCCGGACTCCGTTTTCTTACAGGACACGTATTTTGGTCGGTAAAAATTCATTATATAACCTCCCGGGGGTTTTGACTCCCGTATCATGCAAAAATATCTCTTGTCTTTGTTTTGAGCTGTCCTGCTGCAGACAGAGCAACATGTCGTCCCAGGATTTGGAAGGAGAAAGCCATGTGGCTGATTACCTCGCAGATCCTAAGGTCTATGGGGATGTGGAGCACTGTAGTTGGACTATGGAAGAAGAAGAGGACTATGAACCCAAGGGAAAGGAGGAGACGAGTTCAGATGAAGATGAAGTCCCACTACCTCAACCTGGGGACATGCATGTGGAGTTCAAAAAGTCAAGCCTCCCGGATAGAGTAAAGAAACCTAAGATTGAGTATATCCCTTTTCGCCTCTTGCAGGAAAACAAGCAGGAACTATGCAAAAAGATACTGAGCCTGGAACGGGAGATCGAGGACCCGAGGGACCAAAATTTTGTCCTCAAACGCAAATAAAGGAAGAAGCCTACGCCATCAACAAAATCACCACTGTCTCCTCCAACAAAGAAGAATTGAGTATCTGGTATGGGCACTCCACTTGGCAACTGCCAAGCTTGGGGGAGTGCCCCGGTATCGTATCACCCTCACTTTTGTCTTTACCGTTTTTCTTAGTTTGATCCTTTTGGTAATATCTTGATCTAGTAGAATAAAAGTTCTTAGTATGATCTAGTTGTGAGTTTTGCTTTATTACCCCTCTATGTAATCGAGTCCGTGAGCTATATAATAGAGATTAGTGTTGAGTCAAGGGCTTGATTATTTTGCCATGATCCTAAGTGAATAAAGGAAAAGAGAAAGAAATAAAAAGAAACAAAAAGATCATGTGACTCTTATGGAGAGTAATGAGCTCACATAGAAAGAGTATGATGAATAAAAGTTATTGAGGGTTGACAAACATAGTTTTGGTCATCGTTGCAACTAATATGAAGTAATAAAGAAAGAGAGTCTTCACATACAAATATACTATCTTGGACATCTTTTATGATTGTGAGCACTCATTAAAATATGACATGCTAAAGAGTTGACATTGGACAAGGAAGACAACGTAATGGGTTATGCTTTCTTACATCTGAGATAAATTATATTGTCTTGGATCCTCCAACATCTTGACCTTGCCTTTCTCCCTCATGCTAGCCAAATTCATTGCACCAAGTAGAAATACTACTTGTGCTTCCAAATACCCTTAAACCAGTTTTGCCATGAGAGTCCACCATACCTGCCTATGGGTTGAGTAAGATCCATCAAGTAAGTTGTCATCGGTGCAAGCAATAAAAATTGCTCTCTAAATATGTATGATTGATTGGTGTGATAGAAATAAGCTTTATACAATCGTGTGATATGGAAGTAATAAAAGCGACAGACTGAATAATAAAGGTCCATATCAGAAGTGGCAATATAAAGTGACGTTCTTTCGCATTAGGATTTTGTGCATCCAACCATAAAAGCGCATGACAACCTCTGCTTCCCTCTGCGAAGGGCCTATCTTTTACTTTTATCTCCTATACTGCAAAAGAGTCAAGGTGATCTTCACCCTTCCTTTTTACATTTTATCCTTTGGCAAGCACAATATGTTGGAAAGATCCTGGTATATATGGCTAATTGGATGTGGGTTTTCATGAACTATTACTGTTGACATTACCCTTGAGGTAAAACGTTGGGAGGCAAAACTATAAGCCCCTATCTTTCTCTGTATCCGATTAAAACTTCATACCCATAAGTATTGCGTGAGTGTCAACAATTGTGAAAGATTATATGATAGTTGAGTATGTGGACTTGCTGAAAAGCTCTTATACATTGACTCTTTCCTATGTTATGATAAATTGTAATTACCTCAATGACTGAGATTATAGTTTGTTAGTTTTCAATGAAGTTTACGATTCATACTTGATATTGTGATTGAATTATTACTATAGCATAAGATATCATATGACAATAATTATATAAGTTGCTGCTCTAAGAATGATCATGATGTTGGAAATATGCCCTAGAGGCAATAATAAATTAGTTATTATTATATTTCCTTGTTCATGATAATCGTTTATTATCCATGCTATAATTGTATTGATAGGAAACTCAGATACATGTGTGGATACATAGACAACACCATGTCCCTAGTAAGCCTCTAGTTGACTAGCTCGTTGATCAATAGATGGTTACTGTTTCCTGACCATGGACATTGGATGTCATTGATAACGGGATCACATCATTAGGAGAATGATGTGATGGACAAGACCCAATCCTAAGCTTAGCTCAAAGATCGTGTAGTTCGTATGCTAAAGCTTTTCTAATGTCAAGTATCATTTCCTTAGACCATGAGATTGTGCAACTCCCGGATACCGTAGGAGTGCTTTGGGTGTGCCAAACGTCACAACGTAACTGGGTGGCTATAAAGGTACACTACAGGTATCTCCGAAAGTGTCTGTTGGGTTGGCACGAATCGAGACTGGGATTTGTCACTCCGTGTGACGGAGAGGTATCTCTGGGCCCACTCGGTAGGACATCATCATAATGTGCACAATGTGATCAAGGAGTTGATCACGGGATGATGTGTTACGGAACGAGTAAAGAGACTTGCCGGTAACGAGATTGAACAAGGTATCGGGATACCGACGATCGAATCTCGGGCAAGTATCGTACCGCTAGACAAAGGGAATTGAATACGGGATTGATTAAGTCCTTGACATTGTGGTTCATCCGATGAGATCATCGTGGAACATGTGGGAGCCAACATGGGTATCCAGATCCCGCTGTTGGTTATTGACCGGAGAACGTCTCGGTCATGTCTGCATGTCTCCCGAACCCGTAGGGTCTACACACTTAAGGTTCGGTGACGCTAGGGTTATAGAGATATTAGTATGCGGTAACCCGAAAGTTGTTCGGAGTCCCGGATGAGATCCCGGACGTCACGAGGAGTTACGGAATGGTCCGGAGGTAAAGAATTATATATAGGAAGTGCTATTTCGGCCATCGGGATAAGTTTCGGGGTCACCGGTATTGTACCGGGACCATCGGAAGGGTCCCGGGGGTCCACCGGGTGGGGCCACCTGCCCCGGGGGGCCACATGGGCTGTAGGGGGTGTGCCTTGGCCTATATGGGCCAAGGGCACCAGCCCCAAGAGGCCCATGCGCCAAGAGAGAGAAAAAAGGGGAGAGTCCTAAAGGGGGAAGGCACCTCCGAGGTGCCTTGGGGAGGATGGACTCCTCCCCCCCTTGGCCGCACCCTTCCTTGGAGGAAGGGGCAAGGGCTGCGCCTCCCCCCTCTCCCTTGGCCCTATATATAGTGGGGAAAAGGAGGAGCAACCATACCTAAGGCCTGGCGCCTCCCTCTCCCTCCCGTGACACATCTCCTTCCTCCCGCAGCGCTTAGCGAAGCCCTGTTGGAATCCCGCTACTTCCACCACCACGCCGTCGTGCTGTTGGATCTCCATCAACCTCTCCTCCCCCCTTGCTGGATCAAGAAGGAGGAGACGTCGCTGCTCCGTACGTGTGTTGAACGCGGAGGTGCCGTCCGTTCGGCGCTAGGATCATCGGTGATTTGGATCACGACGAGTACGACTCCATCAACCCCGTTCTCTTGAACGCTTTCGCGCGCGATCTACAAGGGTATGTAGATCCACTCCTCCCTCGTTGCTAGATGACTCCATAGATAGATCTTGGTGAAACATAGGAAAATTTTGAATTTATGCTACGTTCCCCAACAGACGAATGGATGGAGGGGAAACCCCAGTCCGCGGACGAAGTGGGGGAGGAAAACCACCCTTTCATGAGGTTCCGGGGTAGGGACGACCTGCCCCGCGGCTGGCAGCCGATGCGCGATATCCGCGGCTAAGTATCCGGCTCCACATAGCTTTTTGATGTGTCCCTCCGTGACGGAGGAGGCTATCCACTTGCCTCCCGCTCTGGACATGTTTGTAGAGAGTTGAGGAGAAGGATGTGGACTTGGGCGTTGGAGCTCGAGTGCGCGAGAATGGATGAGCAAGGAGGAAGAAGGCATGGGTAGAAAAAGGTGAAACCTTATCCCTTTATAAGGGCGGACGAAACTATGCGCCCCCACCAGCCGGGTAAAACTCGCTTATCCCCCAAGCGCCGTAATTGGTGGCGCGGTTGGGTTACCCACGCCCGTATTGATGGGAATCCCGTAATAAGGGGAACACGATCTCTGCTTTGACAAGACGTGTCAAGAAACCGCCTCGCGTTATGTGTGGGGCTGGTTAAAGAAAAATGGTTCGAATCATTACTAGGCCATGGCGTCGTGATGTCATGCTGCCAAAACGTGTCAGCAGATTAGATTTGTGGAAATATTATTCTCTCTGCGGTGGTATGTGGAACTTATTTTGCAGGGTCGGACACTATCCTTGTATTCAAACTCTTCTGTGGTGTATTCGGAGAGGAACCCGCCTTGCAATGCCGAAGACAACACTGCGCGCCAGAATCATCATCATTGAAGCCTGGTTCAGGGGCTACTGAGGGAGTCCTGGATTAGGGGGTCTCCGAACAACCGGACTATATCGTTTGGCCAGACTGTTGGACTATGAAGATACGAGATTGAAGACTTCGTCCCGTGTCCGGATGGGACTCTACTTGGCGTGGAAGGCAAGCTAGGCAATATGGATATGCATATCTCCTCCTTTGTAACTGACCTTGTGTAATGTTAGCCTCCTCCGGTGTCTATATAAACCGGAGGGTTTTAGTCCGTAGGACAACAGACAATCATACCATAGGCTAGCTTTTAGGGTTTAGCCTCTCCGATCTCGTGGTAGATCAACTCTTGTACTACTCATATTATCAAGAATAATCAAGCAGGACGTAGGGTTTTACCTCCATCAAGAGGGCCCGAACCTGGGTAAAACATCGTGTCCCCTGCCTCCTGTTACCATCCGCCTTAGATGCACAGTTTAGGACCCCCTACCCAAGATCCGCCGGTTTTGACACCGACACCGTGGCAAAATCCTTAGTCACAATGAGCTCGTTATGATGATGCATTACTGAGTGGGCCCAGAGATACCTCTCCGTCATATGGAGTGACAAATCCCACTCTCGATTCGTGCCAACCCAACAGATACTTTCGGAGATACCTGTACCGCACCTTTATAGCCACCCAGTTATGTTGTGACGTTTGGTACACCTAAAGTATTCCTACGGTATCCGGGAGTTGCACAATCTCATGGTCTAAGGAAAATGATGCTTGACATTAGAAAAGCTTTAGCAAACGAACTACACGATCTTGTGCTACGCTTAGGATTGGGTCTTGTCCATCACATCATTCTCCTAATGATGTGATCCCGTTATCAATGACATCCAATGTCCATGGTCAGGAAACCATGACCATCTATTGATCAATGAGCTAGTCAACTAGAGGCTTACTAGGGACATATTATGATCTATGTATTCACACATGTATTACGGTTTCCGGTTAATACAATTATAGCATGAACAACAGACAATTATCATGAACACAGAAATATAATAATAACCACTTTATTATTGCCTCTAGGGCATATTTCCAATAGTCTCCCACTTGCACTAGAGTCAATAATCTAGTTACATTGTGATGAATCGAACATCCATAGAGTTCTGGTGTTGATCATGTTTTCCTCGTGGAAGAGGTTTAGTCAACGGATCTGCGACGTTCAGATCCGTATGCACTTTACAAATATCTATGTCTCCATCCTGAATATATTCACGAATGGAGTTGAAGCGATGCTTGATATGCCTGGTCTTCTTGTGAAACCTGGGCTCCTTGGCAAGGGCAATAGCTCCAGTGTTGTCACAGAAGAGAGTCATCGGGCCCGACGCGTTGGAAATAACTCCTAGGTCGGTGATGAACTCCTTCATCCAGACTGCTTCATGTGCTGCCCCCAAGGCTGCTATGTACTCCGCTTCACATGTAGATCCTGCCACGACACTTTGCTTGCAACTGCACCAGCTGACTGCCCCACCATTCAAAATGTACACGTATCCGATTTGTGACTTGGAGTCATCCAGATCTGTGTCGAAGCTAGCATCGACGTAACCCTTTACGACGAGCTCTTCGTCACCTCCAATGAGAAACATATCCTTAGTCCTTTTCAGGTACTTTAGGATATTCTTGACCGTTGTCCAGTGTTCCATGCTGGGATTAATTTGGTACCTCCCTACCAAACTTACAGCAAGGTTCACATCAGGTCTGGTACACAGCATGGCATACATAATAGACCCTATGGCTGAGGCATAGGGGATGACACTCATCTTTTCTCTATCTTCTGCCGAGGTCGGGCATTGAGCCGTGCTCAATTTCACACCTTGCAATACAGGCAAGAACCCCTTCTTGGACTGATTCATATTGAACTTCTTCAATATCTTGTCAAGGTATGTGCTTTGTGAAAGACCAATGAGGCTTGTCAATCTATCTCTATAGATCTTGATGCCTAATATGTATGCAGCTTCTCCATGGTCCTTCATTGAAAAAAACTTATTCAAGTAGGCATTTATGCTTTCCAAAAATTCTATATCATTTCCCATCAATAGTATGTCATCCACATATAATATGAGAAATGCTATAGAGCTCCCACTCACTTTCTTATAAACACATGCTTCTCCATAAGTCTGCGTAAACCCAAACGCTTTGATCATCTCATCAAAGCGAATGTTCCAACTCCGAGATGCTTGCACCAGCCCATAGATTCAGCGTTGGAGCTTGCATACCTTGTCAGCATTCTTAGGATTGACAAAACCTTCCGGCTGCATCATATACAATTCTTCCTTAAGGAAACCATTAAGGAATGCCGTTTTGACATCCATTTGCCATATCTCATAATCATAAAATGCGGCAATTGCTAACATGATTCAGACGAACTTCAGCTTCGCTACGGGTGAGAAGGTCTAATCGTAGTCAACCCCTTGAACTTGTCGATAACCCTTAGCGACAAGCCGAGCCTTATAGATGGTCACATTACCATCCGCGTTAGTCTTTTTCTTAAAGATCCATTTATTTTCTATGGCTTGCCGATCATCGGGCGAGTCTGTCAAAGTCCATACTTCGTTTTCATCATGGATCCTATCGTGGGTTTGTCACGGCAGATGTCCTAGTGAGAGGACTTAGTCGTGAAGCCATCGCGACGGGTTAACTTAAAGGGGTTAAAGCAGAACAAGGGACGCAAGGAATTATACTGGTTCGGCCCCTTACGATGAAGGTAAGAGCCGACTCCAGTTGTGATGGAATTGCTAGGGTTTTGATGACTAGGGAGCAAATCCGCTTTGCCTGGCTCTCGAGTTATTGTTTGTTGTCCCTAAACCGTCGCCGGGTCGTGCCTTTATATACACAGGTTGATGCCCGGTGGTTTACAGAATCTCGAGGCCGGCTCATAGACATGCCCTGCTCGGTTTCTACCTTTCCTTGTCTTACAACATAAGTTACATATCATATGGCGGTTTATGTCTACGGGCCCTAATCCGCCTTTGGGCCCTGGCCTTCATATTATATCTCCTCCATAAAGCGCCATACTTCTTGTCTTCATGGGCTTTAAACATGACTAACTCATTGCAGGCATAACCAGGCCCCTCATGGTTGGTTTATACTTAGTAGTAATATCCCCAACATTAGGCCCCAGATTGATTTGAACATGTTCATGTCAATCTTCAACACTTAGAAAATTCCTCCTTTAGCACCTTCGCATAAATCTTGTAAACCGCCATGATGTCATCTTCCAGGTTCGTAATAAACCACCATGACGTCACCTGTTATTAAAAATTGGATATGTCTCACCTTCATTAATGAGCCTCCGACAATCGAGGCGACAGCTCTGTCACATATCCAACTTTTGGGTTCCTCGATTTTCGCGCCTGTCACTTATCCCTTCACCTTATAAATAAGACCGGGGGGTCCTTTTCATTTTTTTCCTCGTGCCTCCTCGCTTCTTCTTCCTTGTGCCGACATGACCCTTACGCGCAGCCGCCGTCGTCAAGCTCCACCCTCGTCTTCATCTCCGACCGCTGCATCAACCTGAACGTACCAGAGAAACACGACGCACCTTCACTGTTCCGTTAGCAACAGTAAGTTTCCCTTTTCCTTGCTCTAGATCCGCCATTAGCGTTTCGGTGTTCATCAAAGCTCAAAGGTGTTCTTCTCTGTTCATCTCAGTAGCGTAAATGGCGATCTCAGATCTGACATCTTCTTGCGCAGTCACAGGTATAATTCCTTTTTGCATCCTTAGAACATCTTCCTCGTATAGAAAAAACCCATCTGGACCTGATGAACTATTTAAACACCTGTATTTTGAGCCTGAATATACTTTGATTTACTGATACGCTGCAGATCTGAAATTACCATATTGATCTGTGAAACTTGTTTTTCCCTTACTTCGGCATTTTCAGATCTGTACCTTCCTTACCAATGTAGGCGGTTTAACTTTTTTAGAAATAATAATCCGGCAGGTAGAAAATGATAATCCGGCAGGTACCGTTAGTCCCCTCTTAAACCGCCGATTTGTTTATCTTTGTAACCCCTCCAATGTGAGGCTCCGGTTTAACAATCTGCATCAGCCTCTGTCTTCTCCTTCTGATCTTGCGTCGTTTTATGCTTGTCTGTCATAAACCCTAAACCGGCATTTGATCTTTTTCCAGCTTTTCATTTGAAATGGCCAAACAATTTTATGCTTGTAACTGGGTCCCTTCCCGGGTTACCGAAGAGCAACTAACCGGATGTGTTGCAACCGGCGTTTTAGCAAAGAAAGACGTCATCCACTGGAGGGCCCCTGGTCCGGAAAATCCTCCTGAGCCCAAGGATGGAGAAGTAGTCGTGGTCGTTGACCACCTGGGTCGAGGGTTTAGCCCTCCCAGATCAAAAAAATTCCGAGATGTGCTTGCTAGCTTCCAACTCCATCCTCAAGACATCAGATCAAACTCAGTATCCAATGTTTGCAATTTCCAAGTATTTTGCGAGGCTTATCTTCAAGAAGAGCCCATAGTTGAACTGTTTAGGGATTTCTTCTATTTGAACTGTTGTACAGAGTTTACAGACGTACCCAATACTGAACTTGGCGGAATGGCTATTCAAAAAAGGAAGGATGTTAGTTTCCCTCACGTCAAACTTCATAGTCACCCCAAGGATTGGAATCAGACTTGGTTTTATTGCCGAGATACGTCTCCAATTGATGAGAATCCTCTGCCGGGTTATCGTCCTCACCGTCTTAGCAACACACATCCATTTCCTCAAAGGCTGACTGCAAAGGAACGATCCAACTATGCAGCACAACTCTCAAAGCTCAGAGCCTTTATGGCAAACAGTTTAACAGGAGTTGACTTTGTTCGCTGCTCGATATCCTGGAGCATTCTGCCTTTAAGTCGGTGCCCCGGTTTAATGTGTGAGTACACAGGGGACTTGAAAGATCCTCAACGCCATATTAACATTAAGCTAACAGAGGCTGAAGTTAATGAGGTTGTCAAGAAAATACTGAATGAACCGGAGGCTGTTTGCAGCAAGACATGGCTAAGTCCTTTCTGTACTTTGAATAAACCGCCAGCTGTAAGAATCATATAACTTTTTGTTTTAGCTTGATCCTTTTTAAATATTCTCTCAAAATTTTGTCCATTTTTGACAGGGCGATGATCCGTTCTGGAAGAAGAAGCCACAGGATAAACCGGCCAAGACACCTCGCCCCAAGACCAAGGTTACTAAAAAACCTGCTAAGAAGAAAAGCGCTGAACCCTCTGAACCGAATGTTGATGATGACCCGGATAATCCGGACTCAGAGGTAGAACTTGACTCTCTTGGTTCGCTTTTCATACACCTCATTGACAATGACTATTATTAGGATGACGCTGAAGGCAGCCAAGCCGAGGTCGTAGAGGTAATTATTCTTTCCTCCGATTCAGATCCTCTGCCAACACAGAAAATCCGTCAAGCAAGCCAAAAAGTAAGATTTTCTCACCCCCTAGATCACTTGGACCCAAACTTTCTTTTGAAGAAGCAGCAACGTGAAGCTCGCCGCACAACCCGGCACAGCGGCCAAGTGGTCACTTCAGCCGGTTTACCAAACACTCCGGTTCAGAAACATCAATCTGAGATGTCACATACTTCTGATACTTCTTATCCCAAGGCAGGCTATTTTCAACAACCTCTTAATCCGTCCGATTCAAATTATTAGGGAACGCCTCATTCATCATCTGGCGAGTCAACGGCCACACAGCTCCCTCCTCTTAAGACTGTTCCTGGGTAAACACTCTGAACTTAATATTTTGGTGCTTTGTACTTGCGTGTTATACTAACTTTTATATCTTTTCCTTTCAGAGCCAAGGCCAGGCCCAGCAAAAAGACCAAGTTAAATAAATCAACGGATGATAAACCGGTTGATGATAACCTGGCTGAAGATAACCCAGAACTGTTTGAGGCGAACGTTGATGACATACATGATGATCCACCACCAGAACACCATGATACCTTTGCTGAACCGATGGAAACAGATCCAATGAGCTAGACTGCTGAACCGCCGAGCCCAGCGAAAGTGGCTGATAAACCGCTGAGCCCAGCCAAGACAGCTGAAGATAGCACAGATGACATCATGATTACCGGTGTTGGCCATACCACCCCTGGCAATGCTATAGCTTTATCAAAGCATAGTGCCAAGGAAGAATTTGCTGCTATGGATAAAGGCAAGTGGAAGGCAGAGTTATCCAGCTATGCCCACCTAACTGCCCAGGAGATTCATTCCGGCTTCTTGAACCGCCTGTATACCAGCCATGACTATGAAGCCGGTTTAGTAGGCCTGATGAAGGAGCGATATGAGGTAAACACTATTTAACTCTTCATAACTGTTTCTCTTGTTCCATTTCTACTATCAACTCCAGCAGCCCCCAAGGGCCGGTTTATGATATCAACATGAACCGACACTTCATAATATTTCAATTTTTGCCCGCGTAGCCCCCGAAGGCCGGTTTATCATTTTATGATGAACCAGGACTTTTAAAGTATGAATCCTACAAATTTGCTTGTGGAGCCCCCAGGGATCGGTTAATACCTTTAGGATAAATCGGTACCTTCCTGTT